>NC_041392.1:2340246-2383241 GCF_002162155.2 Triticum dicoccoides
GTTGCCGCCCCGTCCCCATCCCCGTCGTCACCGCTCGTCTCCGTCCCCGTCGCCGCGCCTCGCCGGTGAGCTCCTGCCCCGGCCGCCATGTCCACACACACACACATTGTTATAGAAATGGTAGCAATTTTTCTGTTTTTTAGTTATAGAAATATTAGAAATGTTAGTTATATAGAAATGTTATAAATTTTTTCTGTTTTTAGTTATAGAAATGTTAGAAATGTTAGTTTTAGATATGGTCAATGTTTTTTAGTTTATTATATTTTTATTTATAAAATTTAGAATTTGCATATATGAAATCACAATCCATCATTTAAAAAATGTTACTTTACTTTTGTGGCATATAGTATTTGTTGTCGACGATGCCCGGCCCGCATCCTCGCCGTCGACCAGTTCGCGACGACGTCCTGCTTCAAAGGACCCATGTCCGGGACTGGGCTCCGCCTGGCTGGCACTGGGAGGTGTTACCTTCAGGGGCGCGACGCTTGGTGAGGAACCCGGCCCTAGGTTCCGTCGTCGACCCTGATCTCCTTTGGTGGCGTTCGCGTGGGCCACTTTCGGTGCGGAGGGAGCCGGCCCTGCCGGAGGTGGTATGTCGTCGTGTTAGGGAGGAGGATGAGCACGTCCATCGCTACATGGCTGCTATGGACGTCAGGTTCTCCAATACCTGGCAGGTTCTTCGGGGAGATCACCCGAGCTATGATCCAGTGATGGTTCCTTCACTTTGGTTGTCCACCGCCCGCGCCTCAGGAACCGTGAGTGGCCTAGATTACTCTCTAGTATTCAATATTAGCTAGCTCGCTAGCTAGTGATGTATTCGATATATAATATTCGAGATTATATATATTATTCGAGACGATGTATTCGAGATTATATCTATTATTCGAGACGACGTATTCGAGATTATATTCGATGATGCTTATTATGTACTCTGATTGATTTAGTTTTTCCTTATTAATTGATTGCATCCATGCATTGTAATTTGAATATATTTCTTTTGGATTAGTTAAATAAAAGCTATGGTGGACAATACCGGCAGAGAGGGAGAAGAGGCCCTGTTCAATATCATACGCAATCCTTGCGGGCCAGATGATGATCAGAATGAAGAAGATTATGACGGCTCTGATGACCCACAAGTATAGGGGATCTATCGTAGTCCTTTCGATAAGTAAGAGTGTCGAACCCAACGAGGAGCAGAAGGAAATGATAAGTGGTTTCCAGCAAGGTATTCTCTGCAAGTACTGAAATAAGTGGTAACAGATAGTTTTGTGACAGGATAATTTGTAACGAGCAACAAGTAACAAAAGTAAATAAAGTGCAGCAAGGTGGCCCAATCCTTTTTGTAGCAAAGGACAAGCCTGGACAAACTCTTATACGATGTAAAGTGCTCTTGAGGACATGGGAATATCATCAAGCTAGTTTTCATCACGCTCATATGATTCACGTTCGGTACTTTGATAATTTGGTATGTGGGTGGACCGGTGCTTGGGTGCTGCCCTTACTTGGACAAACATCCCACTTATGATTAACCTCTATTGCAAGCATCCGCAAATACAACAAAAGTATTAAGGTAAACCTAACCATAGCATGAAACATATGGATCCAAATCAACCCCTTACGAAGAAACGCATAAACTAGGGTTTAAGCTTCTGTCACTCTAGCAACCCATCATCTACTTATTACTTCCCAATGCCTTCCTCTAGGCCCAAACAATGGTGAAGTGTCATGTAGTCGACGTTCACATAACACCACTAGAGGAGAGACAACATACATCTCATCAAAATATCGAACGAATACCAAATTCACATGACTACTAATAGCAAGACTTCTCCCATGTCCTCAGGAACAAAAGCAACTACTCACAAAGCATAAACATGTTCATAATTAGAGGGGTATTAATGTGCATATAGGATCTGAACATATGATCTTCCACCAATTAAACCAACTAGCATCAACTACGAGGAGTAATTAACACTACTAGCAACCTACTAGCACCAATCCCGGACTTGGAGACAAGAATTGGATACAAGAGATGAACTAGGGTTTTGAGATGAGATGGTGCTGATGAAGATGTTGATGAAGATTGCCCTCTCCCGATGAGAGGAGCGTTGGTGATGACGATAGCGATGATTTCCCCCTTCGGGAGGGAAGTTTCCCCGGCAGAACAGCCCCGCCAGAACCCTAGATTGGCTCCGCCAAGGTTCCTCCTCGTGGCGGCGGAGTTTCGTCCGAGAAGATGGCTTATGATTTTTTCCCATCGAAAGAGTCCATATAGCAGAAGATGGTCACCGGATGGCCACCAGGGGGCCCACGAGGTAGGGGGGCGCGCCCAGGGGGGTAGGGTGCACCCCCACCCTCGTGGGCAGGGTGTGGCCCCCTGGTGAAGTTATTGCGCTCAATGTTTTTTATATATTTGGAAAACATCATCCGTGAAGTTTCAAGACTTTTGGAGCTGTGCAGAATAGGTCTATAATATTTGCTCCTTTTCCAGCCAGAATCCCAACTGCCGGCATTCTCCCTCTTTATGTAAACCTTGTAAAATAAGAGAGAATAGGCATAAGTATTGTGACATAATGTGTAATAACAACCCATAATGCAATAGATATTGATATAAAAGCATGATGCAAAATGGATGTATCAACTCCCCCAAGCTTAGACCTCGCTTGTCCTCAAGCGAAAAGCCAAAATCGAAAAATATGTCCACATGTTTAGAGATGAAGGTGTTGATAAAAATAAAATATGGACATGAGGGCATCATGATCATTCTTAGAACAACAACTTATATAATTCTTGTCATATGACATCTTATGCTAGAGTAATAATTCAATCACAATATCAAGTATGAATCGTAAACTTCATTCAAAACTGACAAACTATAATCTTAGTCATTGAGGCAATTGCAATTTATCATAACATAGGAAAGAGTCAATGTATAAGAGCTTTTCAGCAAGTCCACATACTCAACTATCATATAGTCTTTCACAATTGCTGACACTCACGCAATACTTATGGGTATGGAGTTTTAATCGGACACAGAGAAGGATAGGGGCTTATAGTTTTGCCTCCCAACGTTTTACCTCAAGGGTAATGTCAATAGTAATAGTTCATGAAAACCCACATCCAATTAGCCATATATACCGGGATCTATCCAACATATTGTGCTTGCCAAAGGATAAAATGTAAAAAGGAAGGGTGAAGATCACCATGACTCTTTTGCAGTAAAGGAGATGAAAGTAAAAGATAGGCCCTTCGCAGAGGGAAGCAGAGGTTGTCATGCACTTTTATGGTTGGATGCACAAAATCCTAATGTGAAAGAACATCACTTTATATTGCCACTTGTGATATGGACCTTTATTATGCAGTCTGTCGCTTTTATTACTTCCATATCACACGATCGTATAAAGCTTATTTCCTCCACACCAATCAATCATACATATTTAGAGAGCAATTTTTATTGCTTGCACCGATGACAACTTACTTGATGGATCTTACTCAATCCATAGGTAGGTATGGTGGACTCTCATGGCAAAACTGGTTTAAGGGTATTTGGAAGCACAAGTAGTATCTCTACTTGGTGCAATGAATTTGGCTAGCATGAGGGAGAAATCCAAGCTCAACATGTTGGAGGATCCAAGACAATATAATTTATCTCAAATGTAAGAAAACATAACCCATTATGTTGTCTTCCTTGTCCAATGTCAACTCTTTAGCAAGTCATATTTTAATGAGTACTCACAATCATAAAAGATGTCCAAGATAGTATATTTATATGTGAAGACCTCTCTTTCTTTATTACTTCCTATTAATTGCAACGATGACCAAAACTATGTTTGTCAACCCTCAATAACTTTTATTCATTATACTCTTTCTATGTGAGCTCATTACTCTCCATAAGAGTCACATGATCTCTTTGTTTCTTTTTATTTCTTTATCTTTTCCTTTATTCACTTAGGATCATGGCAAAATAATCAAGCCCTTGACTCAACACTAATCTTTATTATATAGCTCACGGACTCGATTACATAGAAGGATAATAAAGCAAAACTCACAACTAGATCATACTAAGAACTTTTATTCTACTAGATCAAAATATTACCACAAGGATCGAACTAAGAAAGACGGTAAAGATAAAAGTGATGGTGATACGATACCGGGGCACTCCCCCAAGCTTGGCAGTTGCCAAGTGGAGTGCCCATACAAGATACTCAATTCTTCTTTGTTGGAGGAGACGATGGTGATGTTGTTGATGGCGTAGGCTTCTTCCTTAATTTGCGTTTGAGGACAGAATTTTGGTCCCTTAGGTCCTCGATCTCCTGTTCCAGGCTCAATATGTTTTTGCATAGTTCCTGCTTGTTTTCCTGCAAGAGTCAAAAAGGGATACACTCGATCTTAGGTTTCTTTACCCTATCCGGGAGGCTTGACTTTTTGAACTCCACATGCATGTTCCCAGGTTGAGGTAGTGGGACTTCATCTTCATCTTCATCTGAGCTCGTCTCCTCCTTTCGCTTGGGTTCATAGTACTCTTCTTCTTCTTCCGTGGTCCAACCATAATGATCCACATCCCCATAGACCCTAGGTTCTACAAGGTAATCAGCCACATAGCTTTCTCCTTCCGAATCCTGGGACGACATGTTGTTTTGTCTGCAACAGGATGGCTCAAAACAAAGACAAGAGATTTTTGCGTGATACGGGAGTCAAAACCCCCGGGAGGTTATATAATGAATTTTTACCGACCAAAATACATGTTCTGCAAGAAAACGGAGTCCGGAGAGCACACGAGGTGCCCACGAGGTAGGGGGCGCACCCAGGGGGTAGGGCGCGCCCTCCACCCTTGTGGGGCCCTCGTGTCCTTTCCGGACTACTGCTTATTTTTCTATTTTTCTAAATATTCCAAACCGGAGAAATATTTCCTTAAAAACTCTTTTGGAGTCGGTTTACTTACCGTACCACATACCTATTCCTTTTTGGAGTCTGAAACATTTCGGAAAGTGTCCTTTATGTACTCCTCTGGGGTGATGGTTTCAATAAGATTCGTTTCAACATTTATGGGATTACCTGAGATATAATGTTTGATTCTTTGACCATTTACCACCTTCGGATTTGTGCCTTCGAAGTTATTGATTTTTATGGCACCGGAACGGTAGACCTCCTCGATAACGTATGGACCTTCCCATTTAGAGAGAAGTTTTCCTGCAAAAAATCTTAAACGAGAGTTATATAGCAATACATAATCACCTACATTAAACTCACGCTTTTGTATTCTTTTATCATGCCACCTTTTAACCTTTTCTTTAAACAACTTGGCATTTTCGTAGACTTGGGTTCTCCATTCATCAAGTGAGTTAATATCAAATAACCTCTTCTCACCAGCAAGTTTAAAATCATAATTTAGTTCTTTAATAGCCCAATAAGCCTTGTATTCTAGTTCGAGAGGTAAGTGACATGCTTTTCTATAGACCATTTTATACGGAGACATACCCATAGGATTTTTATATGCAATTCTATAGGCCCATAATGCATCATCAAGTTTCTTGGACCAATTCTTTCTAGACCTATTAACAGTCTTTTGCAAAATTAATTTGAGTTCTCTATTACTCAATTCTACTTGACCACTAGACTGATGATGATAAGGAGATGCAATTCTATGATTAACATCATATTTAGCAAGCATTTTACGGAAAGCACCATGAATAAAATGTGAACCACCATCAATCATTAAATATCTAGGGACTCCAAACCTTGGAAAGATAACTTCTTTAAGCATTTTAATAGAAGTGTTATGATCAGCACTACTAGTTGGAATAGCTTCTACCCACTTAGTAACATAATCAACAGCAATTAAAATATGTGTATAACCATTAGAGGAAGGGAAAGGTCCCATATAGTCAAAGCCCCAAACATCAAATGGTTCAATAACAAGTGAATAATTCATATGCATTTCTTGACGTCTACTAATATTACCAATTCTTTGACATTCATCACAAGATAAGACAAACTTACGGGCATCCTTGAAGAGAGTAGGCTAATAAAAACCAGATTGTAGTACCTTATGTGCAGTTCTATCTCCAGCATGGTGCCCTCCATAAGCTTCGGAGTGACACTTGCGTAGGATATGTTCCTGTTCATGCTCAGGTACACAACGTCTAATAACACCATCTACTCCTTCTTTATAAAGATGTGGGTCATCCCAAAAGTAATGCCTCAAATGATAAAAGAACTTTTTCTTTTGCTGGTATGTGAAACTAGGTGGTATAAACTTAGCAACAATGTAATTAGCATAATCAGCATACCATGGAGCAGTATGAGAAGTATTTATGACATTTAATTGCTCATCAGGAAAGCTATCATCAATAGGTAGTGGGTCATCAAGCACATTTTCTAACCTAGACAAGTTGTCTGCTACGGGGTTCTCAGCTCCTTTTCTATCGACAATATGTAAATCAAATTTTTGAAGCAAGATAACCCATCTAATAAGTCTAGGTTTAGCATCTTTCTTTTCCATAAGATATTTAATAGCAGCATGATCAGTGTGAATAGTTACTTTAGAATCAACAATATAGGGTCTAAACTTATCACAAGCAAATACAACTGCTAAGAATTCCTTTTCAGTAGTAGCATAATTTCTTTGAGCATTGTCTAGAGTTTTACTAGCATATTGAATAACATTTAGTTTCTTATGAACTCTTTGTCCTAGAATAGCACCTACAGCATAATCACTAGCATCACACATAATTTCAAAGGGTAAATTCCAATCAGGTGTCTGAACAATAGGTGCAGAGATCAATGCTTTCTTAAGTATTTCAAATGCTTCTACACAATCATCATCAAAGAAAAATGGTATATCTTTTTGTAATAAATTAGTCAGAGGCCGAGAGATTTTTGAGAAGTCCTTAATGAACCTCCTATAAAAATCGGCATGACCAAGGAAACTTCTTATACCTTTGATGTCCTTGGGACATGGCATCTTTTCAATAGCATCAACCTTGGCTTTATCAACTTCAATACCTCTTTCAGAAACTTTATGCCCCAAGACAATACCTTCATTAACCATAAAGTGGCACTTTTCCCAATTCAGGACAAGATTAGTTTCTTCACATCTCTGCAAAACTCGATCAAGGTTGCTCAAGCAATCATCAAAAGAAGATCCATAGATGGAAAAGTCATCCATGAAAACCTCACAAATCTTTTCACAAAAGTCAGAGAATATAGCCATCATGCATCTTTGAAAGGTAGCAGGTGCATTACATAAACCAAAAGGCATACGTCTATAAGCAAAAGTACCAAAAGGGCATATAAAAGTAGTCTTTGATTGATCTTTGGCTGACACAGGTATTTGAGAGAAACCAGAATAACCACCTAGAAAGCAAAAATGTGTATGTTTGGATAATCTTTCTAGCATTTGATCGATAAAAGGTAAGGGGTAATAATCTTTTTAGTAGCCTTATTTAATTTGCGGAAATCAATTACCATCCTATAACCAATAATAATTCTTTGAGGAATCAATTCATCTTTATCATTAGGAACAACAGTAATACCTCCCTTCTTAGGGACACAATGGACATGGCTTACCCACTGACTATCGGCGATGGGGTAAATTATACCTGCCTCAAGGAGCTTTAGTATCTCCATTCTTACCACTTCTTTCATTTTAGGATTCAGCCGGCGTTGATGATCACGAACTAGTTTAGCATCTTCTTCCAAATTAATTTTATGTTGGCATAGAGTGGGACTAATGCCCTTAAGATCATCAAGAGTATATCCAATAGCAGCACGGTGCTTCTTCAGAATTTTCAATAATCTCTCTTCTTCATGTTCTGAAAGGTTAGCACTAATAATAACAGGATATATCTTTTTCTCATCAAGATAAGCATATTTAAGAGTATCCGGTAACGGTTTAAGCTCAAACACGGGATCACCCTTCGGTGGAGGAGGATCTCCTAGGATTTCAACAGGTAAATTATGTTTCAGAATAGGTTCCTGTTTAAAGAATACTTCATCTAATTCCCTTCTTTCATTCATAAACATAACATTTTCATGGTCTAGCAAGTATTGTTCTAAAGGATCACTAGGAGGTACGACAATAGAGGCAAGACCAATAATTTCATCTTTACTAGGTAATTCTTCTTCACGATGTTGTCTACTAAATTTAGAAAAATTAAATTCATGAGTCATATCATCTAAACCGACAGTAACAACATCTCTTTTACAATCTATGGTAGCATTAACAGTATTTAAGAAGGGTCTACCAAATATAATGGGACAGAAGCTATCTTGTGGGGAACCAAGAACAAGAAAATCAGTAGGATATTTAGTTTTCCCACACAAGACTTCAACATCTCTAACAATTCCCATTGGTGAAATAGTATCTTGATACGTCTCCAACGTATCTATAATTTTTGATTGCTCCATGCTATATTATCTACTGTTTTGGACTATATTGGGCTTTATTTTCCACTTTTATATTATTTTTGGGACTAACCTATTAACCGAAGGCCTGCTACGTCTCGAGCTAGCGTTGGTTTTCCCCGAAGAGGAGGGGGTGATGCAGCACAGTAGCGTAAGTATTTCCCTCAGTTTTTGAGAACCAAGGTATCAATCCAGTAGGAGGTCACGCGCAAGTCCCTCGTACCTGCACAAAATGGTAGGTATATATAGGAGGAAGGAGCACGTCGATGGAGCTCCGAGGGGCCCACGAGGAAGGAGCACGTCGGTGGAGCTCCGAGGGGCCCACGAGGCAGGGGGCGCGCCCAGGGGGGAGGGCGTGCCCTCCACCCTCGTGACCTCCCCGGAAACTTCTTGGAGTAGGGTCCAAGTCTCCTGGATCACGTTCGGTGAGATGATCACGTTCCCGAAGGTTTCATTCCGTTTTAACTCCGTTTGATATTCTGTTTCCTCAAAATACTGAAATAGGCAAAAACAGCAATTCTGTGCTGGGCCTCCGGTTAATAGGTTAGTCCCAAAAATAATATAAATGTGGAAAATAAAGCCCAATATAGTCCAAAACAGTAGATAAAGTAGCATGGAGCAATCAAAAATTATAGATACGTTGGAGACGTATCAGGCATCCCCAAGCTTAATTCCTGCTCGTCCTCGAGTAGGTAAATGATAAAAAGAGAATTTTTGATGCGGAGTGATACTTTGGCATAATTTCAATGTAAATCTTCTTAATCATGGTATGAATATTCAGATCCGAAAGGTTCAAGACAAAAGTTCATATTGACATAAAAAATGATAATACTTCAAGCATACTAATCAAACAATTATGTCATCTCAAAATAACATGGTCAAAGGAAGTTCATCCCTACAAAATCATATAGTTAGGCTATGCTTCATTTTCGTCACACAAAGATGTTCCCAACTTCTATACCCTCGATGACAAGCCAAGAAATTGTTTCATACTCAAATAATCTCAAACTTTTTCAACCTTCACGCAATACATGAGTACGAGCCATGGACATACCACTATGGGTGGTATAGAATATGATGATGGGGATTGTGTGGAAAAGACAAAAAAGGAGAAAGTCTCACATCAACAAGGCTAATCAATGAGCTATGGAGATGCCCATCAATTGATGTTAATGCAAGGAGTAGGGATTGCCATGCAACGGATGCACTAGAGCTAAGAATGCTCAACAAAAGAAAACTAGTGGGTGTGCATCCAACTTGCTTGCTCATGAAGACCTAGGGCATTTTGAGGAAGCCCATCGTTGGAATATACAAGCCAAGTTCTATAATGAAAAATTCCCACTAGTATGAACAAGACAACTTATGAGACTCACTATATGAAAATCATGGTGCTAGTTTGAAGCACAATATATGAGACTCACTACATGAAGAACAAGGTGCTACTTTGAAGCACAAGTGTGGAAAAAGAGATAGTAGCATTGCCCTTTTTATTTTCTCCTTCTTTTTTTGGTCCTTTCTTTTTTTTGGCCTTTTTTTGGGCAATGCTCTAATAATGATGATCATCACACTTCTATTGATTACAACATAATGATTACAACTCGATACTAGAACAAGATATGACTCTATATGAATGCCTCCGGCGGTGTACCGGGATGGTGCAATGAATCAAGAGTGACATGTATGAAAAATAATGCATGGTGGCTTTGCCACAAATACGATGTCAACTACAAGATCATGCAATGGCAATATGACAAAAGTAAAGCATGTCATGATGATGATGATGGAAGTTGCATGGCAATAAATCTCGGAATGGCTATGGAAATGCCATGATAGGTAGGTATGGTGGTTGTTTTGAGGAAGATATAGATAGGTTTATGTGTGAAAGAGTGTATCATATCACGGGGTTTGGATGCACCGGCGAAGTTTGCACCAACTCTCAATGTGAGAAAGGGCAATGCACGGTACCGAAGAGGCTAGCAAATGGCGGAAAGGTAAAAGTGCGTATAATCCATGGACTCAACATTAGTAAAAAGAACTCATATACTTATTGCAAAAATTTAGAAGTCATCAAAAATCAAGTACTACGCGCATGCTCCTAGGGGGATAGATTGGTAGGAAAAGACCATCGCTCGTCCCCGACCGCCACTCATAAGGATGCACAAGCCAGGTACACTTCATGCTTCAAATTTGTTACACAACTTTAACCATACGTGCATGCTACGGGACTTGCTAACTTCAACACAAGTATTTCTCAAATTCACAACTACTAAACTAGCACGACTATGATATTATCACCTCCATATCTCAAAACAATTATCAAGCATCAAACTTATCTTAGTATTCAACCCACTAAAAAGAAAGTTTCACATATCTTGAATACCAAGTATATTAACATTAAGCAAATTACCATGCTATTAACGACTCTCAAAATAATCTAAGTGAAGCATGAGAGATCAAGTTTCTTTAAAACAAACCACCACCGTGCTCTAAAAGATCTAAGTGAAGCACTAGAGCAAAAATTATCACGCTCAAAAAGATATAAGTGAAGCACATAGAGCAAACTATCAAGCTCAAAAGATATAAGTGAAGCACATAGAGTATTCTAATAAATTTCAATCCATACATGGCTCTGTCAAAAGGTGTGTACAGCAAGGATGATTGTGGTAGACTAACAAGCAAAGACACAAATAATACAAGACGCTCCAAGCAAAACACATATCATGTGGTGAATAAAAATATAGCTCCAAGTAAATTACCGATGGAAGTGGACGAAAGAGGGGATGCCTTCCGGGGCATCCCCAAGCTTTGACTTTTTGGTGTCCTTGGATTATCTTGGGGGTGCCATGGGTATCCCCAAGCTTAGGCTCTTGCCACTCCTTGTTCCATAATCCATCAAAAGAATTCACCCAAAACTTGAAAACTTCACAACACAAAACTCAGTAGAAATCTTGTGAGCTCCGTTAGAGAAAGAAAACAAAAGACTACTTTAAGGTACTGTAGTGAACTTGTTCTTTATTTGTATTGGTGTTAAACCTACTGTATTCCAACTTCTCTATGGTTTATAAACTATTTTACTAGCCATAGATTCATCAAAATAAGCAAACAACACACGCAAAACAGAATCTGTCAAAAACAGAACAGTCTCTAGTAATATATTACTAACGCAAACTTCTGGAACCCAAAAACTTCTACCAAAATTAGACGACCTGGGAAATTTGTTTATTGATCATCAGAAATTGGAATCACTATTTTATCACGTTCTGGTGATTTTTGACAATTCGGGCACTGAGCGCAAAGATTCTGGAAATTACAGCAAGATCAAATAACTATCTTCCAAGAAGATCTAATAGGTTTAACTTGGCACAAACACTAATTAAAGGATAAAACCACATCTAAACAGAATCTAGATGGATTATTTATTCCTAAACAGAACCAAAACAAAAAACACAAAATAAAATGGGGTTGCCTCCCAACAAGCGCTATCGTTTAACGCCCCTAGCTAGGCATAAAAGCAAGGATAGATCTAGGTATTGCCATCTTTGGTAGGCAATCCATAAGTGGCTCTCATGATAGATTCATATGGTAATTTTATTTTCTTTCTAGGAATATGTTCTGTGCCCTTCTTTAAGGGAAATTGGAATTTAATATTCCCTTCCTTCATATCAATAATTGCACCAATCGTTCTAAGGAAAGGTCTACCAAGAATAATAGGACATGAAGGATTGCAATCTATATCAAGAACGATAAAATCTACGGGCACACAATTCCTATTTGCAACAATAAGAACATCATTAATTCTTCCCATAGGCTTTTTAATAGTGGAATCCGCAAGATGCAAGTTTAGAGAGCAATCATCAAAGTCACGGAAATATAGCAAATCACACAAAGCTTTGGGGATAGTAGAGACACTAGCACCCAAATCACACAAAGCATGAAACTCATAATTTTTAATTTTAATCTTAATTGTAGGTTCCCACTCATCATGGAGTTTTCTAGGGATATAAACTTTCAACTCAAGCTTTTCTTCATAAGATTGCATTAAGGCGTCAACAATGTGTTCGGTAAAGGCCTTATTTCGACTATAAGCATGAGGAGAATTTAACACGGATTGCAACAAGGAAATACAATCAATTAAAGAGCAATTTTCATAGTTAAATTCCTTGAGGTCCAAAATAGTGGGTTTAGCAATATCTAGATTTTTATTTCTTTCAATCCCTTTTTTATCAATTTCATCATCAGGATCTAAAAACTCAGAATTCTTAGAACGCCTTCTAGGTAAGGGAAGATCATAATCAGATTCATCAAGATTCACATTGCAAAACAACGATTTAATAGGGGACACATCAATAACTTTCAGATCTTCATCTTGATTTTCATAGGATTTAGAAGAACACGCTTTAATAAAGGCATCTTTGTAAGTACGCATCCTAGCGGTTCTTTCTTTGCACTCATCAATGGAAATTCTCATGGCTTTGAGAGACTCATTGATATCATGCTTAGGAGGAATAGATCTAAGCTTTAAAGAATCAACCTCAAGAGAAATTCTATCAACGTTCCTAGCCAAATCATCAACTTTAAGCAATTTCTCTTCAAGCAAAGCATTGAAATTCTTTTGCGAATTCATAAATTCTTTAACACTACTCTCAAATTCAGAGGGCATCTTATTAAAATTTCCATAAGAGTTGTTGTAGGAATTTCCATAATTATTAGAAGGATTACTAGGATAAGGCCTAGAATTAAAATTCCCTCTATACGCGTTGTTACCAAAACTATTCCTACCAACAAAATTCACATCCATAGATTCATTATTATTCTCAAGCAAAGTAGATGAAGGCATATTATTGGGATCAGAAGAAACACTCTTAACAAATAAATTCCTAAGTTCATCCATCTTTTCACTCAAAACATTGATTTCTTCTATAGCATGCACTTTTTTATTAGTAGATCTTTCAGTATGCCATTGAGAATAATTGACCATAATATTATCTAGGAGTTTAGTAGCATCTCCTAAAGTGATTTCCATAAAAGTGCCTCCCGCGGCCGAATCTAAAAGATTTCTAGAAGCAAAATTCAATCCAGCATAAATTTTTTGTATAATCATCCATAAGTTCAAACCATGAGTAGGATAATTACATAGAATTAATTTCATTCTCTCCCAAGCTTGTGCAACATGTTCATGATCAAGTTGCTTAAAATTCATAATATCGTTCCTAAGAGAGATAATCTTAGCGGGAGGAAATACTTAGAGATAAAAGCATCTTTGCACTTGTTCCAAGAATCAATACTATTTTTAGGCAAAGATGAAAACCATGCTTTAGCATGATCTCTAAGCAAAAAAGGAAATAGCTTCAATTTAACGACATCATTATCGACATCCTTTTTATTTTGCATATCACATAAATCAACAAAGCCATTTAGATGAGTAGCGGCATCTTCACTAGGAAGGCCGGCGAATTGATCTTTCATAACAAGATTCAACAAAGCAGTATTGATTTCACAAGATTCAGTATTGGCAAGAGGAGCAATCGGAGTGCTAAGGAAATCATTGTTATTGGTATTGGTGAAGTCACACAATTTGGTAGCATCTTGGGCCATCACGACAAGCAAGCAAACTAACACACGAGCAAACAAAAGGCAAATGGAAAGAGAGGGCGAATAAAACGGCAAGGGTGAAGTGGGGGAGAGGAAAACGAGAGGCAAATGGCAAATAATGTAATGCGAGAGATAGAGATTGTCATGGGTACTTGGTATGTTGACTTTTACGTAGGCTTCCTCAGCAATGGCGCCAGAAATGGCTCGTTGATGGGAGAGTAAATCTTGACTTGACTTGGCGTAGGCCTCCCCGACAACGGCGCCAGAAATCCTTCTTGCTACGTCTCGAGCTAGCGTTGGTTTTCCCCGAAGAGGAGGGGGTGATGCAGCACAATAGCGTAAGTATTTCCCTCAGTTTTTGAGAACCAAGGTATCAATCCAGTAGGAGGTCACGCGCAAGTCCCTCGTACATGCACAAAACGGTAGCAACTCGCAACCAGCGCTTAGGGGTCGTCAATCCCTTCACGGTCACTTACGAGAGTGAGATCTGATAGAGATAATATTTTTGGTATTTTTGGTATAAAGATGCAAAGTGAAAAGTAAAAGAAAAACAAGTAAAATAAAGTAATGGAGATTGATATGATGAGAATAGACCGGGGGCCATAGGTTTCACTAGTGGCTTCTCTCAAGAGCATAGATATTCTACGGTGGGTGAACAAATTACTGTTGAGCAATTGATAGAATTGAGCATAGTTATGAGGTTATCTAGGTATGATCATGTATATAGGCATCACGTCCGTGACAAGTAGACCGACTCCTGCCTGCATCTAGTACTATTACTCCACTCATCGACCGCTATCCAGCATGCATCTAGAGTATTAAGTTAAAAATAGAGTAACGCCTTAAGCAAGATGACATGATGTAGAGGAATAAATTCATGCAATATGATAAATACCCCATCTTGTTATCCTCGATGGCAAAAATACAATACATGCCTTGCAACTCTTTCTGTCACTGAGTAAGGACACCGCAAGATTGAACCCAAAGCTAAGCACTTCTCCCATTGCAAGAACTACCAATCTAGTTGGCCAAACCAAACGGATAATTCGAAGAGACTTGCAATGATAACTCAATCATACATAAAAGAATTTAGAGAAGATTCAAATATTATTCATAGATAAGTTGGATCATAAACCCACAATTCATCGGCCTCAACAAACACACCGCAAAAAGAAGATTACATCGAATAGATCTCCATGAGAGAGGGGGAGAACATTGTATTGAGATCCAAAAAGAGAGAAGAAGCCATGTAGCTACTAGCTATGGACCCGAAGGTCTGAAGTAAACTACTCACACTTCATCGGAAGGGCTATGGTGTTGATGTAGAAGACCTCCGTGATGGATGCCCTCTCCGGCGGAGCTCCGGAACAGGCCCCAAGATGGGATCTCGTGGATACAAGAAGTTGCGGCAGTGGAATTAGGTTTTTGGCTCCGTCCTTGGTCTAATGGGGGTACGTAGGTATATATAGGAGGAAGGAGCACGTCGGTGGATCTCCGAGGGGCCCACGAGGCAGGGGGCGCGCCCAGGGGGGGAGGGCGCGCCCTCCCCCCTCGTGACCTCCCCGGAAACTTCTTGGAGTAGGGTCCAAGTCTCCTGGATCACGTTCGGTATATATAGGAGGAAGGAGCACGTCGGTGGAGCTCCGAGGGGCCCACGAGGCAGGGGGGCGCGCCCAGGGGGGGAGGGCGCGCCCTCCACCCTTGTGACCTCCCCAGAAACTTCTTGGAGTAGGGTCCAAGTCTCCTGGATCACGTTCGGTGAGAAGATCACGTTCCCAAAGGTTTCATTCCGTTTGGACTCCATTTGATATTCTGTTTCCTCGAAATACTGAAATAGGCAAAAAACAACAATTCTGGGCTGGGCCTCTGGTTAATAGGTTAGTCCCAAAAATAATATAAAAGTGGAAAATAAAGCCCAATATAGTCCAAAACAGTAGATAAAGTAGCATGGAGCAATCAAAAATTATAGATACGTTGGAGACGTATCAAGGCCCAACCCAGAATTGCTGTTTTTTTTTTGCCTATTTCAGTGTTTCGGAGAAACAGAATATCAAACGAAGTCCAAACAGAATGAAACCTTCGGAAACGTGATTTTCTCGTCATATAAGATCCAGGAGACTTGGACCCTCCGTCAAGAAATCCACGAGGCGGTCAAGAGGGTGGAGGGCGCGCCCCCTAGGGCGCGCCCCCTAGGGCGCGCCCCCTGCCTCGTGGGCCCCTCGAAGCTCCACCGACGTACTTCTTCCTCCTAAATATACCTACGTACCCCAAACGATCGGGGACAGAGCCAAAAACCTAATTCCACCGCCGCAACTTTCTGTATCCATGAGATCCCATATTGGGGCCTGTTCCAGAGCTCCGCCGGAGGGGGCATCGATCATGGAGGGCTTCTACATCATCATCCAAGCCCCTCCGATGAAGTGTGAGTAGTTTACTTCAGACCTACGGGTCCATAGTTAGTAGCTAGATGGCTTCTTCTCTCTTTTTGGATCTCAATAGTATGTTCTCCCCCTTTCTCGTGGAGAGCTATTCGATGTAATCTTCTTTTTGCAGTGCGTTTGTTGAGACGGATGAATTGTGGGTTTATGATCAAGTCTATCTATGAATAATATTTGAATCTTCTCTGAATTCTTTTATGTATGATTGGTTATCTTTGCAAGTCTCTTCGAATTATCAGTTTGGTTTGGCCTACTAGATTGGTTGTTCTTACCATGGGAGAAGTGCTTAGCTTTGGGTTCGATCTTGCGGTGTCCTTTCCCAGTGACAGAAGGCAGCAAGGCACGTATTGTATCGTTGCCATCAAGGATAACAAGATGGGGTTTTTATCATATTGCATGAAACTATCCCTCTACATCATGTCATCTTGCTTAAGGCGTTACTCTGTTTTTAACTTAATACTCTAGATGCATGCTGGATAGCGGTCGATGAGTGGAGTAATAGTAGTAGATGCAGGCAGGAGTCGGTCTACTTGTCTCGGACGTGATGCCTATATACATGATCATACATAGATATTCTCATAACTATGCTCAATTATGTCAATTGCTCAACAGTAATTTGTTCACCCACCGTAGAATACTTATGCTCTTGAGAGAAGCCACTAGTGAAACCTATGGCCCCCGGGTCTCTTTCTCATCATATCAATCTCCATCACTTTATTATTGCTTTGCTTTTTTACTTTGCCTTTTACTTTTTACTTTGCATCTCTATACCAAAAATACCAAAAATATTATTTATCATCTCTATCAGATCTCACTTTCGTAAGTGACCATGAAGGGATTGACAACCCCTAAGCGCGTTGGTTGTGTTGAGCTATTGTTTTTGTGTAGGAACGAGGGACTCACGCGTAGCCTCCTACTGGATTGATACCTTGGTTCTCAAAAACTGAGGGAAATACTTACGCTACTTTGCTGCATCATCCTCTCCTCTTCAGAGAAATCCAACGCAGTGCTCAAGAGGTAGCAAGAAGAATTTCTGGCGCTGTTGCCGGGGAGTCTGCGCAAAAGTCAACATACCAAGTACCCATCACAATCCCTATCTCCCGCATTACATTATTTGCCATTTGCCTCTCGGTTTCCTCTCCCCCCAATTCACCCTTGCCATTTTATTCGCCCTCTCTCTCTCTATCCTCCCTCTCTTTCTCTAATTGCCTCTTTTTGCCCGTTTGCCTTCTTGTTTGCTTGTGTGTTAGTTTGCTTGTTTGTCGCGATGGCTCTTCCTAGATTCGGTGATCTTCACGTTAAAAGGTTAGAGGAGATCAAAAACAACGTCAGGAAGTTTATGGTTTTGCAAATTTGAGCATAATAATTTCTTTATAAATGAGCTTAAGGAACAAAAAGGTTTTATGAGTTATATGAATAAAGAGCTCGATGACATGTCTAAAGAATTTGATGGTATAAGATCCCAAATTGCTCGTCTTGAAAAGTTAAGTGCTGAAATTTCGGATATGCAAGCTACCTTAGTATATAAGATGGCCGCTAAACCGGATTCCTATGAAAATAATGATGAAGATCTAAAAGTTATTGATGTATCCCCTTTTAAATCTTTGTTTTGCAATATGAATCTGGATAATGATGGGACTGAATATGATCCACCTTTACCTAGAAGGCGTTCTAAGAATTCTGAATCTTTTGATCTTGATGCTAAATTTGATAAAAGTGGGATTGAAGAAATTAAAACCCTAGATGTTGCTAAACCCACTATTATGGATTTCAAGGAATTTAACTATGAAAATTTCTCTTTGATTGATTGTATTTCCTTGTTGCAATCCGTGCTAAATTCTCCTCACGCTTATAGTCAAAATAAAGCGTTTACTAAACATATCGTTGATGCCTTGATGCAATCTTATGAAGTAAAACTTGAATTGGAAGTTTCTATCCCAAGAAAACTTTATGATGAGTGGGAACCAACTATTAAAATTAAAATTAAAGATCATGAGTTTTATGCTTTGTGTGATTTGGGTGCTAGTGTCTCTACTATTCCCAAAACTTTGTGTGATTTGCTAGATTTCCGTGATTTTGATGATTGCTCTTTAAACTTGCATCTTGCGGATTCCACTATTAAGAAACCTATGGGAAGAATTAATGATGTTCTTATTTTTGCAAATAGGAATTATGTGCCCATAGATTTTATCGTTCTTGATATAGATTGCAATCCTTCTTGCCCTATTATTCTCGGTAGACCTTTCCTTAGAACGGCTGGTGCAATTATTGATATGAAGGAAGGGAATATTAGATTTCAATTTCCATTAAAAAAGGGCATGGAACAATTCCCTAGAAAGGAAATAAAATTACCATATGAATCTATCATGAGAGCCACTTATGGATTGCCAACCAAAGATGGCAATACCTAGATCCATTCTTGCTTGTTATGCCTAGCTAGGGGCGTTAAACGATAGCGCTTGTTGGGAGGCAACCCAATTTTATTTTTATTCCTTGCTTTTTGCTCCTGTTTAGTAATAAATAATATATCTAGCCTCTGTTTTGTTTGTGTTTTTTGTGTTTAATTAGTGTTTTTGCCAAGTAGAACCGTCGGGAAGACTTGGGGAAAGTCTTGTTGAACTAGCTGTAAAAAACAGAAACTTTAGCGCTCACGAGAACTGCTGTCATTTTTATTTGTAAAGTGATATTTAGTTAATTATTTTTTCAGATGATTAATAGATAAATTCCTCACGTCCATCAATTTATTTTAAATTTTTTGGGGTTCCAGATCTTGCTCTAGCTACAGATTACTACAGACTGTTCTGTTTTTGACAGATTCTGTTTTTCGTGTGTTGTTTGCTTATTTTGATGAATCTATGGCTAGTGAAACAGTTTATAATCCATAGAGTAGTTGGAATACAGTATTTTTAACACCAATATAAATAAAGAATGAGTTCATTACAGTACCTTGAAGTGGTCTTTTATTTTCTTTCGCTAACGGAGCTCACGAGATTTTCTACTTTAAGTTTTGTGTTGTGAAGTTTTCAAGTTTTGGGTAAAGATTTGATGGATTATGGAACAAGGAGTGGCAAGAGCCTAAGCTTGGGCATGCCCACGGCACCCCCAAGATAATCTAAGGACACCTAAAAGCCAAAGCTTGGGGATGCCCCGGAAGGCATCCCCTCTTTCGTCTACTTCTATCGGTAACTTTACTTGGAGCTATATTTTTATTCACCACATGATATGTGTTTTGCTTGGAGCGTCTTTTATGATTTGAGTCTTTTCTTGTTAGTCTACCACAATAATCCTTGCTGTACACACCTTTTGAGAGAGCCATACATGATTTGGAATTTGATACAATACTCTATGTGCTTCACTTATATCTTTTGAGCTTTATAATTTTGCTCTAGTGCTTCACTTATATCTTTTAGAGCATGATGGTGGATTTGTTTTATAGAAACTATTGATCTCTCATGCTTCACTTAGATTATTTTGAGAGTCTTAATAGCATGGTAATTTGCTTAAAGTCCTAATATGCTTGGTATGCAAGATTAATAATAAAACTTTCTTATGAGTGTGTTGAATACTAAGAAAAGTTTGATGCTTGATGATTGTTTCGAGATATGGAGGTAATAATATCAAAGTCATGCTAGTTGAGTAGTTGTGAAATTGAAAAATACTTGTGTGGAAGTTTGCAAGTCCCGTAGCATGCACGTATGGTAAACGTTATGCAACAAATTTGAAACATGAGGTGTTATTTGATTGTCCTCCTTATGAGTGGCGGTCGGGGATGAGAGATGGTCTTTTCCTACCAACCTATCACCTTAGGAGCATCCGCGTAGTGTCGAGGTTTTTGATGACTTGTAGATTTTTGCAATAAGTATGTGAGTTCTTTATGACTAATGTTGAGTCCATGGATTATACGCACTCTCACCCTTCGATCCTTGCTAGCCTCTTTAGTACCGTGCATTGCCCTTTCTCACATTGAGAGTTGGCGCAAACTTCGTCGGTGCATCCAAACCCCGTGATATGATACGCTCTTTCACACATAAACCTCCTTATATCTTCCTCAAAACAGCCACCATACCTACCTAATATGGCATTTCCATAGCCATTCTGAGATATATTGCCATGCAACTTTCCATCATTCCATTCATCATGACACATTCATCATTGTCATATTGCTTAGCATGATCATGTAGTTGACATAGTATTTGTGGCAAAGCCACCGTTCATAATTCTTTCATACATGTCACTCTTGGTTCATTGCATATCCCGGTACACCGCCGGAGGCATTCATATAGAGTCATCTTTGTTCTAGTATCGAGTTGTAATCATTGAGTTGTAAATAAATAGAAGTGTGATGATCATCATTATTAGAGCATTGTCCCAAGTGAGGAATAAAAAAAATGCTATAAAAAAATAAAAGGCCCCAAAAAATGAGAGAAAAAGAGAGAAGGGACAATGTTACTATCCTTTTACCACACTTGTGCTTCAAAGTAGCACCATGATCTTCATAGTAGAGAGTCTCTCATGTTATCACTTTCATATACTAGTGGGAATTTTTCATTATAGAACTTGGCTTGTATATTTTCCAACAATGGGCCTCCTCAAGTGCCCTAGGTCTTCGTGAGCAAGCAAGTTGCACTAGTGCAGAACCGGGCAATAGCACCAGTTCGTAAGGCCCTTTAGTGCCGGTTTGGTAACCGGCGCTAAAATGTAGGCACTAAAGGCCCCCCTTCAGTACTAGTTCAGCACGAACCGGTGCTAAAGGGCAACCACGTGGCACGAGCCAGCTTCGGGGGCAGGGAGCCCTTTAGTACCGGTTGGTGTCACCAACCGGTATTAAAATGTTTGGGGGGTTTTGGGTTTATGATTTCTTTTTCATTTAATTTTGTGTTTTCCATTTAATTCTTTTTCGTTTGCTGGTATTTTACGATACTACATATTGTACACGTTATGCATATATATAAATAGAATTTCTAGTAGAACGACCGATCATAATATATATATATATATATATATATATCATCGAAAGCCAGTGGCATTAGCCTAGCTAATTGGTGCCTTCGGAGCACGATAACAATTGGAAGTGGTTCATGGGGGCGGTAGCGGGTAATAGTATTCTCCTTTGGGATCTATGACCTGGTCGAGCAAAAATCCCGCTATTTCCTCTTGAATTGCTTCTATGCGGTCCTGTGCTAGGAGCTTGTCCCGCACCTCTTTGAACTGTTAAGAAGGAGATCAATATGCATGTGTATTAGTTGTGTGACTAGATATCGATAATGGTGTAAAAGTTGTGAATAGTGTTCTGACAATCGATATCGTACCCACTCCTGTCTTTGAGATTTGCTCCTTTCGGACGCCATCATGCGAATGTTCTCGCAAACGTAGTATGCACATGGATCATTCCCTGGCGCCTGCTTCAGGGCCTTTACGAGAATGGAATTTTGATCAGATAATAATTAATCAAGCATGAGTATTAAAGAGATGGCAGCTAGGTAGTACTACTTAATTACTTACCTTGGGTCGATACCATTTCAGACTTTGTTTCCATGGGCCTGGAGTGACCCTGATGAACTTTGCCCAAGCCCTGCCCGCCGACAAAGAAAATGAATAAATGGGTTATTAAATAGTTGTTATCAGGAAATGACGAACTAATAAAATAGGCCGAGATATAGTTAATAATGATTGAAATTACCTGTTGACTATCCCCTTCACGATGCCGTAGTCACTTGCTTTCTTAAGTAGCGAGTCTAGTACTTCAACTGTTCCTTGATCAACTTTAATGATTAACAAGATCCAGTGAAATCTGCATGCACACACGTTTGCATGTCTTAATTAAGCGGGCATATGTAAGCAAAAACATGTAGCTATAGCTAGTAGGGAAAAACAGAATTTGTAGTACAAGACAGTGTGACTCACTGGAAGTTGTAAGGAAGTAGTATATCTTCATTGTATTTGAGTTCCTTGAAGAACTGTAGCATGCTTTCCTCTACACATTTTGCGTGATATGGATCTATTTTCCATGTGTATTCATTAATGGTATTTGGATCAACGAACCCAATGCCATAGCGTCCACCTTTTTTCATTTCATAAATCTTCATCCTGCATAATACCACAGAAAAGAATATAGTGAGGATAATTACAGGTAATGATTGATCAAAATGATCAGCTAGCTTGAGACTTAAATTACAGAAAGAAATCACTTACAGACAATAGCAACTGACAATAGATTTGTCGAGTGCGTCTTTATTGTATAGCTGAAAAAGTTCTGAATACTCAACGGTCACAACTTTCTTATGGTAGTAATGCTCCTCGTTGACATTCACCATGAGGGACTCTCGATTGGAAATCTTGGTAATGTCCATGTACCATTGATGCAATGCATACATTCTTGTTGGGAGCTTATTGACCTCCTCTGGCTCGACCAAAGGTTGGCCCCGGGCATATTTCCGTTTTATTTCCTCCTCTCTAGTCGGAGACATGGGCTCGATATCGAGGAGTTGTCCAACAGTGATCCCGATCGATTCAGCCTGCGCAATATGCTCCTCGGTTATTACGACATCGCCCAGCCCGGGAACGTTAATGGTTTGCCCAGAATAATATTGGGCGCGCCTACTCTCATGTGTTGTTGGCACAACAAGCGGGGGGACTGATTGCGCCGCCTGTTCTCCCAGCTGGGGAACGGTTTTACCGCTCCTTTTGCCAGCTGATTTGCTCGAGCTCGAGCTCGCCTCTTTCTATAGACGTGCTCGATTTAACTTCTTGATGTGGCGCTCATAGTCTGAGTCAACAGGCTTGGGAGCTGGTGGTCTAGCCATATGGATGAAGTGGTCAATCTTTTCCATAGGCACTTTCTCCCTTGGCGGCGGTGGCGGTTTCGGTGCAAAATGGGCTTCCACCTCGGCCTTCGATATGGCTACGTTTTCCTCCTCGGACTTGTCGTAAGGCCTCTACGGAAGAGGCACGAGGCTTCTTGGACCATATTGAAATCGCTTGCCTCCACCTGTACCTGCAGTACTACCTCGACTTGTACCTCTACGCACCATAGCTGAGGCGTCTCTCTTCTGTGATTGCTGAGGCGGCGAAGACGGCTGACGTGGCTGAGTTGGAGGAGGAGGAGTGGCCTGAAGCTGTGCCGGACTTGGAGGAGGAGTTGCTTGAAGCTGTGCCAGACTTGGAGGAGGAGTGGCCTGACTCTTTGCCAGACTTGGAGGAGGAGTGGCCTGAAGCTGTGTCAGACTTGGAGGAGGAGTGGCCTAACGCGTTGGTGGACTTGTAGGAGCGGGAGTATGCTGACTCGGTGGCGGACTGCGACGGGGAGTCGGATGACGTGGTGTCGGTGGCCTTGGAAAGATGATGCAATCCTTTCTCCATAGGATGATACGATGGTTGGCCTCTCCTAGTGTGTGCTCATCGTCACCTCCAGGAATGTCAAGCCCTAGCCCCGAATATTGGTCCACCACCTCATCAACCAAGACACGAGCATAGCCCGCTGGAATCAATCACTATATAAAGCATTGCACGAGCTAATCTAGCAATGAGAGATGAAAGGAAAGAGTTGCTAACCTTTGTGGTCATTTGAATGGATGGGGGCCTTCAAATCTTGGGCAAAATGTGTGATGAGCTTGAGAGGAAGAGGGAAAAGAACAGAGAGGAGAGGGGAAAGGGGAAGAACAGAGCGAGCTCGGGTGGACGAAGGGTCTATGTAGGACGACCTTTAGTACCGGTTCGTGATACGACCCAGTACTAAAGGTGCTGGAGGGGCCCCGGACTGACAACATCCTGCCACCACTCAGTTTAGTACCGGTTCGTGGCACGAACTGGTGGTAAAGGTTCACCACGAACCGGTACTAATGAGAGCAGCCCGGCTAGCCGTTGGAACCGGCACTAATGTACACATTAGTGCCGGCTCAAATTCAAACCGGCACTAATGTGCTTCACGTTTGACCCTTTTTCTACTAGTGTTGGATGCACACCCACTAGTTTCTTTTGGTGAGCTTTCATACATTTATAGCTCTAGTGCATCCTTTGCATGGCAATCCCTACTCCTTGCATTAACATCAATCGGTGGGCATCTCCATAGCCCATTGATTAGCCTCGTTAATGTGAGACTTTCTCCTTTTTTGTCTTCTCCACATAACCCCCTCATTATATTCTATTCCACCCATAGTGCTATGTGTATGGCTCGCGCTCATATATTGCATGAAAGTTTATAGGTTTGAGATTACTAAAGTATGAAACAATTGCTTGGCTTGTCATCGGGGTTGTGCATGATGAGAGCATTCTTGTGTGACAAAAATGAAACACGACTAAACTATATGATTTTGTAGGGATGAACTTTCTTTGGCCATGTTATTTTGAGAAGATATAATTGCTTAGTTAGTATGCTTGAAGTATTATCATTTTTATGTCAATATGAACTTTTGTCTTGAATCTTTCAGATCTGAATATTCATACCACAATTAAGAAGAATTACATTAAAATTATGCCAAGTA
The DNA here is from genome assembly GCF_002162155.2 of Triticum dicoccoides. Taxonomy (NCBI): domain Eukaryota; kingdom Viridiplantae; phylum Streptophyta; class Magnoliopsida; order Poales; family Poaceae; genus Triticum; species Triticum dicoccoides. The sequence goes on from NC_041392.1 coordinate 2,365,163, forward strand.
GCACTCCGCATCAAAAATTCTGTTTTTACCATTTACCTACTCGAGGACGAGCAGGAATTAAGCTTGGGGATGCTTGATACGTCTCCAACGTATCTATAATTTTTGATTGCTCCATCCTATATTATCTACTGTTTTGGACTATATTGGGCTTTATTTTCCACTTTTATATTATTTTTTGGACTAACCTATTAACCGGAGGCCCAGCCCAGAATTGCTTTTTTTTTGCATATTTCAGTGTTTCGGAGAAACTTAATATCAAACGGAGTCCAAATGGAATGAAACCTTCAGAAACATGATTTTCTCATCAGATAAGATCCAGGAGACTTGGACCCTCCATCAAGAAAGCCACGAGGCGGTCACGAGGGTGGAGGGTGCACCCCTTGCCTCATGGGCCCCTCGAAGCTCCACCGACGTACTTCTTCCTCCCATATATACCTACGTACCCCCAAATGATCGGGGACGGAGCCAAAAACCTAATTCCACCGCCGCAACTTTCTGTATCCATGAGATCCCATCTTGGGGCCTGTTTCGGAGCTCCGCCGGAGGGGGCATCGATCACGGAGGGCTTCTACATCATCATCCAAGCCCCTCCGATGAAGTGTGAGTAGTTTACTTCAGACCTACGGGTCCATAGTTAGTAGCTAGATGGCTTCTTCTCTCTTTTTGGATCTTAATACAATGTTCTCCCCCTCTCTCGTGGAGATCTATTCGATGTAATCTTCTTTTTGCGGTGTGTTTGTTGAGAACGATGGATTGTGGGTTTATGATCAAGTCTATCTATGAATAATATTTGAATCTTCTCTGAATTCTTTTATGTATGATTGGTTATCTTTGCAAGTCTCTTCGAATTATCAGTTTGGTTTGGCCTACTAGATTGGTTGTTCTTGCCATGGGAGAAGTGCTTAGCTTTGGGTTCAATCTTGCGGTGTCCTTTCCTAGTGACAGAAGGGGCAGCAAGGCACGTATTGTATCGTTGCCATCGAGGATAACAAGATGGTTTTTTTATCATATTGCATGAAACTATCCCTCTACATCATGTCATCTTGCTTAAGGCGTTACTCTGTTTTTAACTTAATACTCTAGATGCATGCTGGATAGCGGTCGATGAGTGGAGTAATAGTAGTAGATGCAGGCAGGAGTCGGTCTACTTGTCTCGGACATGATGCCTATATACACGATCATACCTAGATATTCTCATAACTATGCTCAATTCTGTCAATTGCTCAACAGTAATTTGTTCACCCACCGTAGAATACTTATGCTCTTGAGAGAAGCCACAAGTGAAACCTATGGCCCCCGGGTCTCTTTCTCATCATATCAATCTCCCTCACTTTATTATTGCTTTGCTTTTTTACTTTGCCTTTTACTTTTTACTTTGCATCTCTATACCAAAAATACCAAAAAAATATTTATCATCTCTATCAGATCTCACTTTCGTAAGTGACCGTGAAGGGATTGACAACCCCTAAGCGCGTTGGTTGCGTTGAGCTATTGTTTTTGTGTAGGTACGAGGGACTCGCGCGTAGCCTCCTACTGGATTGATACATTGGTTCTCAAAAACTGAGGGAAATACTTACGCTACTTTGCTGCATCATCCTGTCCTCTTTGGGGAAATCCAACGCAGTGCTCAAGAGGTAGCATATCTCTATTAGCAAGTTTAGTTGCAACATCAATATCTTCTAACTCAATAGGTGCAATGTCATGCATAATTTCATTGTATAAGTCAATAGGTATTGCACTAGCACTAGCACCCATATCACATAAGCCATGATAACAATGATCTCCTATTTTAACATAAATAACATGCACGCCTATCATAGGTCTAGGTTTATCTGTATCACGGGGTTTAGCAATTCTAGTAGTTTCATCACAGAAATAAATAACATGCCCATCTATATTATCAGACAAGAGATCTTTAACAATAGCAATATTAGGTTCAAGTTTAACTTGCTCAGGAGGTGTATAGGTTTTAACATTGCTTTTACGAACCACAGTTAAAGCTTTAGCATGATCCTTTATCCTAACAGGGAAAGGTGGTTTCTCAACATAAGAAGTAGGAACAATAGGATCATTATAAGTAATAGTCTTTTCTTCAACTTTAATAGGTGCAGCTACTTTTACTTCTATGGGAGGATGATATTTAAACCACTTCTCATTGGGGAGATCAACATAAGCAGCAAAAGATTCACAGAAAGAAGCTACTATCTCAGAGTCAAGTCCATATTTAGTGCTAAATTTACGGAAAATATCAGTATCCATAAAAGATTTAACACAATCAAAACTAGGTGTCATACCTGACTCCTTACCATTGTCGAGGTCCCAATCTTCGGAGTTGCGTTTAATTTTTTCCAATAAATCCCATTTGAATTCAATAGTCTTCATCATAAAAGAGCCAGCACAAGAAGTATCAAGCATGGTGCGATTGTTATCAGAAAGCCGAGCATAAAAATTTTGAATAATCATTTTTCTTGAGAGCTCATGATTGGGGCATGAATATAACATTGATTTAAGCCTCCCCCAAGCTTGAGCGATGCTTTCTCCTTCGCGAGGCCAAAAATTATATATATAATTGTGATCACGATGAACAAGATGCATAGGATAAAACTTTTGATGAAATTCCAATTTCAATCGTTTGTAGTCCCAAGACTCCATATCATCACATAGCCTATACCATGTCGATGCATCTCCCCTCAAAGATAAAGGGAAGACCTTCTTCTTAACAACATCTCCGGGTACACCTGCAAGCTTAAATAATCCACAAACTTCATCCACATATATTAGATGTTCATCAGGATGTTTTGTTCCATCTCCTAAAAAAGGATTAGCTAGCAGTTTTTCTACCATACCCAAAGGAATTTCAAAGAAAGCATTTTCATTTTCAGTAGGTTTAGTAGGTTGAGGAGCAACTCTTTGCTCTACTGGTCGGGGTGAAGATACCCCGAACAAGCCCCTCAGAGGATTACTTTTCATAGTAACAAGTGACAGTAAATTTCAGCACGCTATATAAAATTTTCCTTACCAAATTCCACCTACCAAAGGCGCTTCACTCCCCGGCAACGGCGCCAGAAAAGAGTCTTGATGACCCACAAGTATAGGGGATCTATCGTAGTCCTTTCGATAAGTAAGAGTGTCGAACCCAACGAGGAGCAGAAGGAAATGATAAGCGGTTTCTAGCAAGGTATTCTCTACAAGTACTGAAATAAGTGGTAACAGATAGTTTTGTGATAGGATAATTTGTAACGAGCAACAAGTAACAAAAGTAAATAAAGTGCAGCAAGGTGGCCCAATCCTTTTTGTAGCAAAGGACAAGCCTGGACAAACTCTTATATGATGTAAAGTGCTCCTGAGGACACATGGGAATATCGTCAAGCTAGTTTTCATCACGCTCATATGATTCACATTCGGTACTTTGATAATTTGGTATGTGGGTGGACCAGTGCTTGGGTGCTGCCCTTACTTGGACAAACATCCCACTTATGATCAACCTCTATTGCAAGCATCCGCAAATACAACAAAAGTATTAAGGTAAACCTAACCATAGCATGAAACATATGGATCCAAATCGCCCCCTTACGAAGCAACACATAAACTAGGGTTTAAGCTTCTGTCACTCTAGCAACCCATCATCTACTTATTACTTCCCAATGCCTTCCTCTAGGCCCAAACAATGGTGAAGTGTCATGTAGTCGACGTTCACATAACACCACTAGAGGAGAGACAACATACATCTCATCAAAATATCGAATGAATACCAAATTCACATGACTACTAATAGCAAGACTTCTCCCATGTCCTCAGGAAAAAAAGAAACTACTCACAAAGCATAAACATGTTCATAATCAGAGGGGTATTAATGTGCATATGGGATCTGAACATATGATCTTCCACCAATTAAACCAACTAGCATCAACTACAAGGAGTAATTAACACTACTGGCAACCTAATAGCACCAATCCCGAACTTGGAGACAAGAATTGGATACAAGAGCTGAACTCGGGTTTTGAGATGAGAGGGTGCTGATGAAGATGTTGATGAAGATTGCCCTCTCCTGATGAGAGGAGCGTTGGTGATGACGTTGGCAATGATTTCCCCCTCCGGGAGGGAAGTTTCCCCGGCAGAACAGCCCCGCCAGAACCCTAGATTGGCTCCGCCAAGGTTCCGCCTCGTGGCGGCGGAGTTTCGTCTGAGAAGATGGCTTATGATTTTTTTTCTCATCGAAAGAGTCCATATAGCAGAAGATGGTCACCGGAGGGCCACTAGGGGGCCCACGAGGTAGGGGGCGCGCCCTACCCCCTGGTGAAGTTCTTGCCCTCAATGTTTTTTATATATTTGGAAAACATCATATGTGAAGTTTTAGGACTTTTGGAGCTGTGTAGAATAGGTCTCTAATATTTGCTCATTTTCCAGCCAGAATCGCAGCTGCCGGCATTCTCCCTCTTTATGTAAACCTTGTAAAATAAGAGAGAATAGGCATAAGTATTGTGACATAATGCGTAATAACAGCCCATAATGCAATAAATATTGCTATAAAAGCATGATGCAAAATGGACGTATCAGGCTCCGAATATCTAAACAACACCGGGGAGGGTGATATGATATTCGATCGCGACGGCCGAATTGATGAAGTCATGAACTATGAACATGACGAAGAAAATGTTGATCTTGAAACAACAAAGACTGGCGAGGTATATTTATATAAGCAGGCATCTGGTGATCATCACATGTTTTAAATGACTTGAAGATATATTAACGAATTGATCTTTCTTCTTTCAGCCATCCGGATCGAGCAAATCTTCAGGCAGCAGGACAATACGAGGCCCGAACAAAAAGTTGAAGGAGGGCGTAAAGTACAATATCGAGGCCATCAAACCTAATGGCGAACCATTAGCGCCTAAGAAGATTGCGGACAAGTTCATTCGTCAGTGCGGAGTTCTTGTGAAGGAACAACTCCCGATCTCCCTTCAAGAATGGAGAGAGCCAACAAAGCCACGTCCAGATCTTACTTTTGTCGACGACAGACAAAAACTTCTGCTTTGGGAAACTCTCATGGAACGTTTCACCCTACCAGATCATTTCACAGATGCAGATGTGGAGAAAGTCAAGGACACTGCTCTTAGGAAGATGGCGGTTGCATTCAACAACCACAAGAAACGTGTATGGGACTAGTACGTGAAGGGAGGAAAGAAGACTCCAGTATTCAAGGGAACACTAGAGAAGAAAAGTGCTCATTGGGACGATTTCATGAAATTCAAGGAATCGGAATTATCTAAGGAACAGTCGAGAATAAACAAGGCCAATGCCGCAAAAAAGGATAAGTTCCATAAGCTGGGGCCAGGTGGCTACACGGTGGCAATGCCTAAGTGGGATAAGTCTGAGAAAGAGATGGAGGATGCAGGTGTCACTCCAGTTACATTGAGCTGGCCCCCCAAGTGCAGGACTTGGTTCTATGCGCATGGGGGGAGTTGGACCCGAAGACATGCTTAGTTTTGAAGAAGGCATGTCTGAACGGAGCCGAAGATAAGATACTTGTTGCAATAGAAGAGGCTCGATCGGGGGTGTTCGAGCCCAACAGAGAGAACGACGAGCTTACGCGTGCCCTGGGAAATCCTGAACACCCAGGAAGAACACGAGGCAAGGGAGTTATTCCGTGGTATGAGGGGTTTTCGTACTGGAACACCGACTACAGAAAACATGCGAGAAGGAAGATTGCGGAGGAGAAGAAGAGGAAGATGGAGGAGGAGCAGAGGAAGCAGGACTATGAACGCCTTCAAGGCCTAGAATCAGTGCACGCGGACTTGGCAGTCAAATTCCAACGGCAGCAGGAGCAGATCGACTCACTTAGCCAGCAAAGGGGGTCTCATCAGCGGCAGCAGCTAGCGGATGATCCAGCATTGGATAGCACCATCCCATCCATGCCGAGAAGCAGCGTGGGTTCCGCCCCGGGCGACGCATTGCTGGATAGCTACCCCGTGGATGACATCATGGAGAACACTAACTGCGAGCTACACTTCAAAATGAAGAACATATCCATGAAGGTGGCAGACGCCTTTGCTTTTACAAATCCCCCTGAGGCAACCTTCCATTGCAACCCGATTCCAGCGGGCTATGCTCGTGTCTTGGTTGATGAGGTGGTGGACCAATATTCGGGGCTAGAGCTTGAAATTCCTGGAGGTGACGAAGAACACACACTGGGAGAGGCCAAACATCGTATCATCCTATGGAGAAAGGATTACATCATCTTCCGAAGGCCACCGACACCGCGTCAGCCGACTCCTCGTCGAAGTCCGCCACCGAGTCAGCAGACTCCCGCTCCTCCAAGTCCAGCAATGCGTCAGGCCACTCCTCCTCCTCCAAGTCCGGCAAAGCGTCAGGCCACTCCTCCTCCAAGTCCGACACATCGTCAGACCACTCCTCCTCCAAGTCCGACACAACTTCAGGCCACTCCTCCTCCAAGTCCGGCACAGCTTCAGGCCACTCCTCCTCCTCCAACTCAGCCACGTCAGCCATCTCCGCCGCCTCAGCAATCACGGAAGAGAGCCGCCGCAGCTATGGTGCGTAGCGATACAAGTCGAAGTAGTACGGGGGGTACAGGCAGAGGCAAGCGATTTCAATATGGTCCAAGCCTTGCGCCTCTTCCGCAGAGGCCTAACGACATGTCCGAGGAGGAAAATGCAACCATAGTGAAGGCCCATGTGGAAACCCATTTTACACCAAAACCGCCACCGCCACCAAGGGAGAAAGTGCCTGAGGAAAAGATTGACCACTTCATTCGTATGGCTAGAGCACCAGCTCCCAAGCCTGTTGACACAGACTATGAGCGCCACCTCACGAAGTTAAATCAAGCACGTCTACAGAACGAGACAAGCTCGAGCTCGAGCAAATCAGCTGGCAAAAGGAGCAGTAAAACCATTCCCCAGCTGGGAGAATAGGCGGCGCAATCAATCCCCCCGCTTGTTGTGCCAACAACACATAAGAGTACGCGCGCCCATATTATTGTGGGCAAACCATTAACGTTCCCGTGCTGGCGATGTGGTAATAACCGAGGAGCATATTGAGCAGGCTGAAAGGCTCATGATCACTGTTGGACAACTCCTCGATATCGAGCCCATGTCTCCGCTTAGAGAGGAGGAAATAAAATGGAAATATGTCCGGGGCCAACCTTTGGTCGAGCCAGACGAGGTCAAGAAGCTCCCAATGAGAATGTATGAATTCCATCAATGGTACATGAACATTACCAAGATTTCCAATCGAGAGTCCCTCATGGTGAATGTCAAGAAGGATCATTACTTCCATGAGAAAGCTGTGTCCGTTGAGTATTCAGAACTATTTCTGTTATACAATCAAGACGCACTCGACAAATCTATCGTCAGTTGCTATTGTCTGTAAGTGATTTCTTTCTGTAATTTGAGTCTCAAGCTAGCTGTAGTGATCATTTTGATCAATCATTACCTGTAATTATCCTCACTATATTCTTTTCTGTGGTCTTATGCAGGATGAAGATGTATGAAATGAAAAAAGGTGCATACTATGGCATTGGGTTCATTGACCCAAATACCATTAATGAATACACATGGAAATTAGATACATATTATCGAGCAAGTGTAGAGGAAAGCATGCTAGAGTTCTTCAAGTGCCTCAAATACAATGAAGATATACTACTTCCTTACAACTTCCTGTGAGTCACACTGTCTTGTACTACAAATTCTGTTTTTCTTACTAGCTAGCTACATGTTTTTGCTTACATATATATGCCCGCTTAATTAAGACATGCAAACGTGTGTGCATGCAGTTTTCACCGGATCTTGTTAATCATTAAAGTTGATGAAGGAACAGTTGAAGTACTGGACTCACTACTTAAGAAACAAAGTGACTACACCATCGTGAAGGGGATAGTAAATAGGTAATATCAATCATTATTAACTATATCTCGGCCTATTTAATTAGTTCGTCATTTCCTGATAACAACTATTTAATAACCCCTTTATTCATTTTCTTTGTCAGCGGGTGAAGGAAATATGCCCTAGAGGCAATAATAAAGTTATTATTTATTTTCCTTATATCATGATAAATGTTTATTATTCATGCTAGAATTGTATTAACCGGAAACATAATACATGTGTGAATACATAGACAAACAGAGTGTCACTAGTATGCCTCTACTTGACTAGCTCATTAATCAAAGATGGTTATGTTTCCTAACCATTGACAAAGAGTTGTTATTTGATTAACGGGATCACATCATTAGGTGAATGATCTGATTGACATGACCCATTTCATTAGCTTAGCACCCGATCGTTTAGTATGTTGCTATTGCTTTCTTCATGACTTATACATGTTCCTATGACTATGAGATTATGCAACTCCCGTTTGCCGGAGGAACACTTTGTGTGCTACCAAACGTCACAACATAACTGGGTGATTATAAAGGAGCTCTACAGGTGTCTCCAAAGGTACATGTTGGGTTGGCGTATTTCGAGATTAGGATTTGTCACTCCGATTGTCGGAGAGGTATCTCTGGGCCCTCTCGGTAATGCACATCACATAAGCCTTGCAAGCATTGCAACTAACGAGTTAGTTGCGAGATGATGTATTACGGAACGAGTAAAGAGACTTGCCGGTAACGAGATTGAACTAGGTATTGAGATACTGACGATCGAATCTCGAGCAAGTAACATACCGATGACAAAGGGAACAACGTATGTTGTTATGCGGTCTGACCGATAAAGATCTTCGTAGAATATGTAGGAGCCAATATGAGCATCCAGGTTCCGCTATTGGTTATTGACCGGAGACATGTCTCGGTCATGTCTACATTGTTCTCGAACCGTAGGGTCCGCACTCTTAAGGTTTCGATGATAGTTATATTATGAGTTTATGAGTTTTGATGTACCGAAGGAGTTCGGAGTCCTGGATGGGATCGGGGACATGACGAGGAGTCTCGAAATGGTCGAGACGTAAAGATCGATATATTGGACGACTATATTCGGACATCGGAAAGGTTCCGAGTGATTCGGGTATTTTTCGGAGTACCGGAGAGTTACATGAATTCGCCGGGGAGTATATGAGCCTTATTGGGCCATACGGGAATAGAGGAGAGAGGCCAAAAGGAAGGAGGCCTGTGCCCCCCTCTGGTCCGAATTGGACAAGGGGCGCAGCCCCCTTTTCCTTCTTCCTCTCCCCCTCTTTCCCCTTCTCCTACTCCAACAAGGAAGGAGGGAGTCCTACTCCCGGTGGGAGTAGGACTCCCCTTGGCGCGCCCCCTCCTAGGCCGGCCGCCCCTCCCCCTTGCTCCTTTATATACAGGGGTAGGGGGGCACCCCATGACACACAAGTTGATCTTCGTGATCGTTCCTTAGCCGTGTGCGGTGCCCCCCTCCACCATATTCCACCTTGGTCATATTGTAGCGGTGCTTAGGCGAAGCCCTGCGACGGTTGAACATCAAGATCGTCACCACGCCGTCGTGCTGACGGAACTCCTCCCCGAAGCTTTGCTGGATCGGAGCCCGGGGAGCGTCATCGAGCTGAACGTGTGCCAAGAACTCGGAGGTGCCGGAGTAACGGTGCTTGGATCGGTTGGACCGGGAAGACGTACGACTACTTCCTCTACGTTGCGCCAACGCTTCCGCTTCGGTCTACGAGGGTACGTAGACAACACTCTCCCCTCTTGCTGCTATGCATCACCATGATCTTGTGTGTGCGTAGGAATTTTTTTTGAAATTACTACATTCCCCAACAGCGGGCAGGGCTTGGGCGAAGTTCATCAACGTCACTCCAGGCCAATGGAAACAAAACCTGAAATGGTATCGACCCAAGGTAAGTAATTAAGTAGTACTAGCTAGCTAGCTGCCATATCTGTAATTATCATGCTTGATTAATTATTATCTGATCAAATTCCATTCTGGTAAAGGCCCTGAAGCAGGCGCCGGGGAATAATCTGTGTGGATACTATGTTTGCGAGAACATTCGCATGATGGCGTCTGAAAGGAGCAGATCTCAAAGACAGGACTGTGTACGTTTGTCAGAACACTATTTACAATTTTTACACCATTATCGATATCTAGTCACACAACTAATACACATGCATATTGATCTCCTTCTTAACAGTTCAGAGAGGTGCGGGACAAGCTCCTACCAACGGAGCGCATACAAGCAATTCAAGCGGAAATAGCGGGATTTTTGCTCGACCAGGTCATAGATACGAACGAAGAATACTATTACCCGCTACCGCCCTGCTACTTGTTGAGCTTGCGTTGGTTTTCCCCGAAGAGGAAGGGATGATGCAGCAGAGTAGCGTAAGTATTTCCCTCAGTTTTTGAGAACCAAGGTATCAATCCAGTAGGAGCCCACGCTCAAGTCCCTCGTACCTGCACAAAGCGATAGCTACTCGCAACCAACGTGATTAGGTGTTGTCAAGCCCTTCACGGTCACTTACGAGAGTGAAATCTGATAGAGATGCAAAGTAAAAAGTGCAAAGTAAAAAGTAAAAGCAAAGTAAAAAAGCAAAGCAAGATTAAAGTAATGGAGATTGATATGATGAGAATAGACCCGGGGGCCATAGGTTTCACTAGTGGGTTCTCTCAAGAGCATAAGTATTCTACGGTGGATGAACAAATTACTGTTGAGCAATTGACAGAATTGAGCATAGTTATGAGAATATCTAGGCATGATCATGTATATAGGCATCACTTCCGTGACAAGTAGATCGAAACGATTCTGCATCTACTACTATTACTCCACTCATCGACCGCTATCCAACATGCATCTAGAGTATTAAGTTAAAAACAGAGTAACACCTTAAGCAAGATGACATGATGTAGAGAGATAAATTCATGCAATATGAAATAAACCCCATCTTGTTATCCTCGATGGCAACGATACAATACGTGCCTTGCTGCCCCTTCTGTCACTGGGCAAGGACACCGCAAGATCGAACCCAAAGCTAAGCACTTCTCCCATGGCAAGAACTACCAATCTAGTTGGCCAAACCAAACTGATAATTCGAAGAGACTTGCAAAGATAACCAATCATACATAAAAGAATTTAGAGAAGATTCAAATATTATTCATAGATAGACTTGATCATAAACCCACAATTCATCGATCTCAACAAACACATCGCAAAAAGAAGATTACATCGAATAGATCTCCACAAGAGAGGGGGAGAACTTTGTATTGAGATTCAAAGAGAGAGAAGAAGCCATCTAGCTACTAACTATGGACCCGAAGGTCTGAGGTAAACTACTCACACTTCATCGGAGAGGCTATGATGATGTAGAAGCCCTCTGTGATGACGGCCCTCTTCCGGCGGAGCTCCGGAACAGGCCCCAAGATGGGATCTCATGGATACAAAAAGTTGCGGTGGTGGAATTAGGTTTTTGGCTCCCGTTATGATCGTTTGGGGGTACGCGTGTATATATAGGAGGAAGAAGTACGCCGGAGGAGCAACGAGGGGCCCACGAGGCAGGGGGCGCGCCCTGGGGGGGGGCGCCCCCACCCTCGTGACCGCCTCTTTTGTTCCTTGGAGCAGGGTCCAAGTCTTCTGGATCACGTTCGGTGAGAAAATCACGTTCCCGGATATTTTATTCCGTTTGGACTCCGTTTGATATTCCGTTTATTCGAAACATTGAAATAGGCAAAAAACAGCAATTCTGGGCTGGGCCTCCGGTTAATAGGTTAGTCCCAAAAATAATATAAAAGTGGAAAATAATGCCCAATATAGTCCAAAACAGTAGATAATATAGCATGGAGCAATCAAAAATTATAGATACGTTGGAGACGTATCAGGCATCCCCAAGCTTAATTCCTGCTCGTCCTCGAGTAGGTAAATGATAAAAAAAGAATTTTTGATGCGGAGTGCTACTTGGCATAATTTCAATGCAAATCTTCTTAATTGTGGTATCAATATTCAGATTAGAAAGATTCAAGACAAAAGTTTATATTGACATAAAAAATAATAATACTTCAAGCATACTAATAAAGCAATTATGTCTTCTCAAAATAACATGACCAAAGAAAGTTATCCCTACAAAATCATATAGTCTGGCTATGCTCCATCTTCACCACACAAAGTATTTAAATCATGCACAACCCCGATGACAAGCCAAGCAATTGTTTCATACTCTAACTTTTTCAAAACTTTTTCAATCTTCACGCAATACATGAGCGTGAGCCATGGATATAGCACTATAGGTGGAATAGAATGGTGGTTGTGGAGAAGACAAAAAGGAGAAGATGGTCTCACATCAACTAGGCGTATCAATGGGCTATGGAGATGCCCATCAATAGATATCAATGTGAGTGAGTAGGGATTGCCATGCAACGGATGCACTAGAGCTATAAGTATATGAAAGCTCAAAAAGAAACTAAGTGGGTGTGCATCCAACTTGCTTGCTCATGAAGACCTAGGGCAATTTTGAGGAAGCCCATCATTGGAATATACAAGCCAGGTTCTATAATGAAAAATTCCCACTAGTATATGAAAGTGATAACATGAGAGACTCTCTACTATGAAGATCATGGTGCTACTTTGAAGCACAAGTGTGGTAAGAGGATAGTAACATTGTCCCTTCTCTCTTTTTCTCTCATCATTTTTTTATTTTTTTATTTGGGCCTTTTTTATGGCCTCTTTTTTTGGGCTTCTTTGGCCTCTTTATTTTATTTTATTTTTCGTCCGGAGTCTCATCCCGACTTATGGGGGAATCATAGTCTAAATCATTCTTTCCTCACTGGGACAATGCTCTAATAATGATGATCATCACACTTTTATTTTTCTTATAACTCAACAATTACAACTCGATACTTAAAACAAAATATGACTCTATGTGAATGTGTCCGGCGGGGTACCGAGATATGCAATATGACAATGCTAAATGTGTCATGAACGGAATGCTGGAAAGTTGCATGGCAATATATCTCGGAATGGCTATGGAAATGCCATAATAGGTAGGTATGGTGGCTGTTTTGAGGAAGGTATATGGTAGGTGTATGATACCGGCGAAAGGTGCGCGGTATTAGAGAGGCTAGCAAAGGTGGAAGGGTGAGAGTGCATATAATCCATGGACTCAACATTAGTCATAAAGAACTCATATACTTATTGCAAAAATCTAGAGTTATCAAAGCAAAGTATTACGCGCTAGATTGGTAGGAAAAGACCATCACTCGTCCCTGACCGCCACTCATAAGGAAGACAATCAATAAATAAATCATGCTCCGACTTCATCACATAACGGTTCACCATACGTGCATGCTACGGGAATCACAAACCTTAACACAAGTATTATTTAAATTCACAACTACTCAATTACCATGACTTTAATATTATCACCTCCATATCTCAAAACAATTATCATGCTTCAATATTTTCTTAGTATTCAACACACTCAAAAGAAAGTTTCACAAATCTTGAATACCAAGCATATTATTATTAAGCAAATTACCATGCTATTAAGAGACTCTAATTTAAGTGAAGCATGAGAGATCAATAGTTTCTTTAAACCAAATCCACCACCATGCTCTAAAAGATCTAAGTGAAGCACATAGAGCAAAATTATAATGCTCAAAAGATATAAGTGAAGCACATAGAGCAAAACTACTTAGCTCAAAAGATATAAGTGAAGCACATAGAGTATTCTATCAAATTTTAATTCATGTATGGCTCTCTCGAAAGGTGTGTACAGCAAGGATGATTGTGGAATACTAAGACACAAAGACACAAATAATACAAGACGCTCCAAGAAAAACACATATCATGTTGGTGAATAAAAATATAGCTCCAAGTAAATTACCGATGGAAGTGGACGAAAGAGGGGATGCCTTCCGGGGCATCCCCAAGCTTTGACTTTTTGGTGTACTTGGATTATCTTGGGGGTGACATGGGCATCCCCAAGCTTAGGCTCTTTCCACTCCTTGTTCCATGATCCATCAAAAGAATTCACCCAAAACTTGAAAACTTCACAACAGAAAACTCAAAATAGAAAACTCGTGAGCTCCGTTAGCGAAATAAAACAAAAGACCACTTCAAGGTACTGTAATTAACTCATTATTTATTTATATTGGTGTTAAACCTACTGTATTCCAACTTCTCTATGGATTATAAACTATTTTACTAGCCATAGATTCATCAAAAATAAGCAAACAACACACGAAAAACAGAATCTGTCAAAAACAGAACAGTCTGTAGTAATCTGTAGCTAGCGCAAGATATGGAACCCCAAAAATTCTAAAATAAATTGATGTACGTGTGGAATTTATCTATTAATCATCTGCAAAAAGAATTAACTAAATATCACTCTTAAAATAAAAATGACAGCAGTTCTCGTGAGCGCTAAAGTTTCTGTTTTTTACAGCAAGTTCAACAAGACTTTCCCTAAGTCTTCCCAACGGTTCTACTTGGCACAAACACTAATTAAACGCAAAAAACACAACCAAAACAGAGGCTAAACAATTTATTTATTACTAAACAGGAGCAAAAGGCAAGGAATAAAAATAAAGTTGGGTTGCCTCCCAACAAGCGCTATCGTTTAACGCCCCTAGCTAGGCATAAAAGCGAGGATAGATCTAGGTATTGCCATCTTTGGTTGACAATCCATAAGTGGCTCTCATGATAGTTTCATATGGTAATTTTATTTTCTTTCTTGGAAAGTGTTCCATGCCCCTTTTTAATGGAAATTGAAATCTAATATTCCCTTCCTTCATATCAATAATCGCACCAACCGTTCTAAGGAAAGGTCTACCAAGAATAATAGGGCAAGAAGGATTGCAATCTATATCAAGAACAATGAAATCTATGGGCACATAATTACTATTTTCAACAATAAGAACATCATTCATGCTTCCCATAGGTTTGTTAATAGTGGAATCCGCAAGATGCAAGTTTAGAGAGCAATCATCAAAGTTACAGAAATCTAGCAAATCACACAAAGTCTTGGGAATAGTAGAGACACTAGCACCCAAATCACACAAAGCATAAAACTCATGATCTTTAATTTTAATTTTAATAGTTGGTTCCCACTCATCATAGAGTTTTCTAGGGATAGAAACTTTCAACTCAAGTTTTCTTCATAAGATTGCATCAAGGCATCAACAATATGTTCGGTGAAGGCTTTATTTTGACTATAAGCATGTGGATAATTTAGCACGGATTGCAACAAGGAAATACAATCAATTAAAGAGAAACTTTCATAATTAAATTCCTTGAAATCCAATATAGTGGGTTTAGCAACATCTAGATTTTTATTTCTTTCAATCTCACTTTCGTCAATTTCATCATTAAGATCTAAACACTCCTAATTTTTAGAACGCCTTCTAGGTAAGGGAAGATCATATTT
The DNA here is from genome assembly GCF_002162155.2 of Triticum dicoccoides. Taxonomy (NCBI): domain Eukaryota; kingdom Viridiplantae; phylum Streptophyta; class Magnoliopsida; order Poales; family Poaceae; genus Triticum; species Triticum dicoccoides. The sequence continues at coordinate 2,380,488 of NC_041392.1, forward strand.
AGTTTCATCAAGATTCATATTGCAAAATAAAGATTTAATAGGAGACACATCAATAACTTTTATATCTTCATCTTGATTTTCATAGGTATCCGGTTTAGCAGCCATCTTATTAACTAAGGTGTCTTGCATGCCCGAAATTCCAGCAGTCATTTTTTCTAGACAAGCAATTTGGGATCTTATACCCTCAAATTGTTTAGACATATCATCAAGCTCTTTATTCATATAACTCATAAAACATTTTTGTTCCTTAAGCTCGTTTCTAAAGAAATTATTATGCTCAAATTGCAAAACCATAAACTTCCTGACATTGGTTTCGATCTCCTCTAACCTTTTAAGGTGAAGATCACCAAATCTCGGTTGAGCCATCGCGACAAGCAAGCAATCTAACAGACAAGCAAACAAAAAGCAAACAGGAAAAAGAGGCAAAAAGAGAGTGAGGATAGGGAGAGAGAGAGGGCGAATAAAATGGCAAGGGTGAATTGGGGGGAGAGGAAAACGAGAGGCAAATGGCAAATAATGTAATGCGAGAGATAGGGATTGTGATGGGTACTTGGTATGTGACTTTTTGCGTAGACTCCCCGACAACGGCGCCAGAAATCCTTCTTGCTACGTCTTGAGCTTGCGTTGGTTTTCCCCGAAGAGGAAGGGATGATGCAGCAGAGTAGCGTAAGTATTTCCCTCAGTTTTTGAGAACCAAGGTATCAATCCAGTAGGAGCCCATGCTCAAGTCCCTCGTACCTGCACAAAGAGATAGCTACTCGCAACCAACGCGATTAGGGGTTGTCAAGCCCTTCAGGGTCACTTACGAGAGTGAGATCTGATAGATATAATATTTTTGGTATTTTTGGTATAAAGATGCAAAGTAAAAAGTAAAAGGCAAAGTAAAAAGCAAAGCAAGATTAAAGTAATGGAGATTGATATGATGAGAATAGACCCGGGGGCCATAGGTTTCACTAGTGGGTTCTCTCAAGAGCATAAGTATTCTACGGTGGATGAACAAATTACTGTTGAGCAATTGACAGAATCGAGCATAATTATGAGAATATCTAGGCATGATCATGTATATAAGCATCACGTCCGTGACAAGTAGATCGAAACGATTCTGCATCTACTATTATTACTCCGCTAATCGGCCGCTATCCAGCATGCATCTAGAGTATTAAATTAAAAACAGAGTAACGCCTTAAGCAAGATGACATGATGTAGAGAGATAAATTCATGCAATATGAAATAAACCCCATCTTGTTATCCTCGATGGCAACGATACAGTACGTGCCTTGCTGCCCCTTCTGTCACTGGGTAAGGACACCGCAAGATCGAACCCAAAGCTAAGCACTTCTCCCATGGCAAGAACTACCAATCTAGTTGGCCAAACCAAACGGATAATTCGAAGAGACTTGCAAAGATAACCAATCATACATAAAAGAATTTAGAGAAGATTCAAATATTATTCATAGATAGACTTGATCATAAACCCACAATTCATCGATCTCAACAAACACACCGCAAAAAGAAGATTACATCGAATAGATCTCCACAAGAGAGGGGGAGACCTTTGTATTGAGATTCAAAGAGAGAGAAAAAGCCATCTAGCTACTAACTATGGACCTGAAGGTCCGAGGTAAACTACTCACACTTCATCGGAGAGGCTATGATGATGTAGAAGCCCTCCGTGATGACGACCCTCTTCCGGCGGAGCTCCGAAACAGGCCCCAAGATGGGATCTCGTGGATACAGAAAGTTGCAGCGGTGGAATTAGGTTTTTGGCTCCCGTTCTGATCGTTTGGGGGTACGTGTGTATATATAGGAGGAAGAAGTACGCCAGAGGAGCAATGAGGGGCCCACGAGGCAGGGGGCGCGCCCTAGGGTCTTTTGTTCCTTGGAGCAGGGTCCAAGTCTCCAGGATCACGTTCGGTGAGAAAATCACGTTCCCGAAGATTTTATTCCGTTTGGACTTCGTTTGATATTTCGTTTATCCGAAACACTGAAATAGGCAAAAAAACAGTAATTCTGGGTTGGGCCTCCGGTTAATTGGTTAGTCCCAAAAATAATATAAAAGTGGAAAATAAAGCCCAATATAGTCCAAAACAGTTGATAATATAGCATGGAGCAATCAAAAATTATAGATACATTGGAGACGTATCACGCCCCCATGAACCACTTCCAATTGTCATCGTGCTCCGAAGGCACCAATTAGGCTAATGCCACTGGCTCCGAAGGCACCAATTAGGCTAATGCCACTGGCTCCGAAGGCACCAATTAGGAGAAATTGTATATAGCTAGCTAATTGTATATATATATATGTATATATATATATATATACATGTTTGTATGTGTGAATTAATGGTGGTTGTGATACATTCAATGATATATAGTCACGCTATTCGTCACCCTGGGCGATGAATAGTTATTCTTCACCCCCTCTATTTTACCATTAATACACCGTAATTTTACGTTCCGTAAGTTTTGTCTTATTTTCGACGCAAAAAGGGACTGTAAGAAAATATATAATCGACGTAAAAAATATTTTATGTTATGTAAAATTGCAAACGTAAAAATATAGTATAAAATACACATAAACTGCAAATTTTCTTGTCTTATGACCTATATTTTTATTTTCTTATGTCAAATTTTATGTAGTGAATCAATAAGAATGTAACTATTTGAATTCAAAACGTAATTTAATTATGAAATGATCGTAAGATTACCTCAGGTGAAGAATAACTTATTGTGCATCCTGGGTGATGAATAGTA
>NC_041392.1:2383677-2407624 GCF_002162155.2 Triticum dicoccoides
CTCGAAATTCTATTTATATATATGCATAACGTGTACAATATGCCGTATCATAAAATACCAGCAAACGAAAAAGAATTAAATGAAAAACACAAAATTAAATGAAAAAGAAATCATAAACCCCAAACCCCCCAACCTTTTAATACCGGTTGGTGTTATCAACCGGTACTAATGTCCTACGCGCCCCCGGAGCTGGCTCGTGCCACGTGGTTGCCCTTTAGCGCCGGTTCGTGTGGAACCGGTACTAAAGGGGGGGGGGGAGGGGGGCTTTAGTCCCCTTACTTTAGTACCGGTTACCGAACCGGCACTACCGGTGCTATAGCCCAGTTCTGCACTAGTGATAATATTGAAGCAAGCTGTCACCTCTGATGCTTATGATCTCTCTCAATTAGATGCTACCTTCAGAGACATCAAGTTTCAGTTTAGAGTTGGGTTCATGAATGTTTGTGTTAAACACTGTCCAAGAATGTGTAATCAAGCTGTGCACATGTTAGCTGCGCATGGCATAGTCATAACTCATAAGTGTAGGTACCTATGAAATTAGGCTTGGCCAGTTTCCAATCTTTATATCAGATTGTGTAGCTGACGATCTGTCCCAACCAAGCTATCTAATGGAATACAGTTTCGTGTTCCTTTCAAAAAGAAAGGATGTGGAATGTGGACATGCTTAATGAATATGTGAGGGGTACGTCTGTACAATGAATCCAAAACTCCTGCCTATTCCACTGCACACAGTTACCATAATAAATGATAAAATTAATTTAGAGTTCAACTCTTCTTCACAAAAATAATAGGTGTACGTCTCTGCACCCACTTAGCTCTTCTCGGGTACTTGTGCTTGTAATAGAGATCATGTAAGTAAATTTATCTACAAAAAGATTTATTCTTGTGGATTTTGTGTATACAATATGGTTCTTGTAAATTTCAAGTGTTTCCTGCTTTTTTAGGCATTTTCAATGTTCGAGTTGTTTCCTACGTTCTGCTAGCACATTTGTGCAAATGTGGATCAGAACACTTTTTAATAAAAAACAATCTAAGCGCAGTTCACATGCTATAAATTGAAACTTCACAATGAATTGCACACATAATCATTTTCTTGCATGTTGATGGATAAACGCAGGTCTTTTTCTATGTTGCTAACCCTTACGAAGTTGTAGAGACTATGTGTCGCATTGCAGAGAAAAAGACATGGATCAGTAAAATGAAATATACATGTTGCGTATGTACCATTACCTAGATATAGTCTTTCATTGATCGATCGATCGATCTTGCACAGATGTATTCACGGTGCATACATGAGGCAAGATTGAAATCTTAAGACACTGATATGAATGTACGTGGAGGAGAACTGACCAGCCCTAGAAACCTAGGTGAATACAGTGGCGGCCTGGACAACGTTCATGTGGGCGGCGGCTCGGACAGCGTGTAGATCGAAATATAGCGGTGGACGTAGCTTCCGGTACCAAGGACCTGGACACGGTTAGCATCATAATTCTCGAGCATGCGTGGAGGCAGTACATGAAGCACTTATCAATCTTATTTCCACTGTGTGCATGCTAAAAGTCTTTGATCCATCTCGTGCCTATCTTATGCCTGTTGCTTGTAGGGCTGCATGCAAGAAGCGAGTTTGGAACCTGGGGCTGCCGACTCGTCAATGCACAGGTGCAGGGCCGGTCGACCGATTGACGCCATCGAGGTGAATGTGGCAGCCTGGACGGCGGCAGGCATGTGTGAAACTTCCTCTACGTGTGTATGCGTCAGGGGTTTGCAAGTGGAGTCCGTATAGGTAACCCTATCTCTGTCTTTCTTGGACTTGACTACATAGCGGCGCCCCATGTAGGATTTCCCATGCGGCGGCTCTCCCCCTATCTCACGCATGCGTACATCAAAATCACATGCCATCAGAAAAGATTCTCTTAAATTCAAATCTTAAAAAAGTTTGATCTTCCAAAATGTTAATTAAATTGACGATCTGCTGTCACCACTAGCTTCCTCGCGACCAGATCTTTGAAACTAGATCTCATATTGACATGTTTTGACAACTTTTTTTGTCAGTAAAAAAAAGTAGTTGCCAGATTAGTATCACTTACTTGTCAGATAATGAGGCACTTAGTTACAGATTGAATTAGATTAGTTGTCAGTTTTTTTTAACATCAATACAGACACAAGCGCTCATATACACGCGCATACACTCATCCCTATGAACGCACACACGCACACCTTACCCCTATGAGCACCTCCGAGAGACTGAGCCGGCATATCATCTTGAGATTTACGAAGTCACCATAGGCGCCTCGTCGTCGACGGGAACGTCTCCTCTCACTGAAAGAGCATCGCCGGAAATCCTGAAATAAATCCAGGAATAATGCGAGCACCAGGATTTGAACCCTGGTGGGTTAGGGATACCAGGTTGTTGAACACCAATATATAACACTAGAAAACTTGCTTCATGTACTCGGGTTAATGCCTATTTTCTCTTTTTTTTTCAAGAGAAAGTTCCAATCTATTTATCATCTGCCATTGTGTCATGGCAGTACAAAGAACACCAGAAGTAACAAAAATTACAACCAAGTATGTGGACAACCTAGCAACGACTACAAGTATCGGAGCTAGCTGAAGGCGCACCGCCATCAATGCCTCTTCCTTGCAGTAGCCGGGCAAACATTGTTGCAATAGATAGTCGGAAAGTCGTCGTACTAAGGCTCCACATGACCAGCGCACCAGAACAACATATGCCGTCGATGAAGAGAAGTGTAAATCGGAAGGCTCAAATCTGTAGATACGCAGCCAAAGGCGAACGAAGACATGGCCCAAACAGATTTACCAACGACCAACACCGATCGAATCCCGCGAGATCCGACGGAGACACAACACCACACACCCTCCTCCGACGCTAGACGCACCATCACGGCGGGGATCGGACGTGGAAGACATTACAACATCTAAAAACATACAAACCTTTTGAGCACCTCCAGGAGACTAAGCCGGCATACCATCTTGAGATTGACGAAGTCATCACAGGCGCCTCGTAGTCAACGGGAACGACTTCTCCCACTGAACACGCGTTGCCAAAATCCTAAAATAAATTCAGAAATAATGCGAGCAATAGGATTTGAACCCTGGTGGGCCGGCTGGGAATATCATTGTCCTCCTAACCATGCAAACACAAGTTGGTTCGTAGCAATTCAGGATGATGTGTAAGAGTTTGCATGCATGTGCTCTCTCTCTCTATAGGAAAAACCCCATTGGGATGCCGCCGCACGGGAGGGCACTCATGTGCCCTATGTAAAGTAGATTTTCCCTTTTTTTCTTTATTTTGTTTTGACCGTGGAGTTAACCTTAGAAACTAATGAGGGGCGTGAATCAACCTGTGGTTGAGTTGGTTAGGTGGACAGTGGTATCCCCAACTCATCAGGGTTCAAATCCTAGTGCTCGCATTATTCCTGGATTTATTTTAGGATTTCCGGCGATGCGCTTTCAGTGGGAGGAGATGTTTCCGTCGACGACGAGGCGTCTACGGTGACTTCGTAAATCTCAAGATGATATGCCGGCTCAGTCTTTCGGAGGTGCTCATAGGGGTAGGGTGTGCGTGTGTGTGTTCATAGAGATGAGTGTATGCGCGTGTATATGAGCGCTTGTGTCTGTACTGATGCTCAAAAAAAAAAGAAACTAATGAGGGGCATTGGTGGGTAATTAATTTACACTTTAGCGTGAATAGATTAATTCAGAAATCCAACAGTTATGATCAGTTAATTAAATTAATTAATGGGCGGATATTTCTAATTTTTGTGGTAATTTCTAGAGTATTATCCTTTTTCTGGTGGTCCCGTAAATTACTTTTTAGATAGATAGGAAGATTGAGATGTAAAATTCTAGCAGATCATCCGTGCTATTGCATTGGCAGGTGATGTTCCGAGTTGTGGTGCGACTAAGGGTTTAATACCCGTACTCACATACTTGCTCCATGCAAAAAATAGTCCAGCTTTTAGAAATTTTAAGAGAAATTAACAAGTCATTTAGTACTACTATTTATGAATGTAAACAACCAATCAAAATTCAGATTAGCATTCGTGGCGTGCAATGAAGAGGACGAGAGACTGCTTTGTATTTTGATATTGTTGATTACTTGGAGATAGTTAATGCCCAAAAGTTAGCAAGTAGATTAATGTGAAAACAAATTTTTGGTCTAAAATACAAACTATTTTGGCATGGAGGAAGTATTTAATTATTTACCTAAATGTTCAAAAAAGCAGCTGAGTAAATGTTGGATGAGCTGGCATTTGAACCAGGGGTGCAAAGAATAGGGCGAGACCAACTTTCCACTATGTTGTACTACTTTGTAAGGTCCTCGAGAATAATCAATAAAATGGCCGTATGCATCTCCCAGATGCAGAGGCCGGGGGTCATCCTCCTTTTCTAAAAAAAACCACTTGTTTTTGAATCAAATTTGATAGTACAAACCAAAACTATAGTTTTAAGAGGGTGGATTTTGGGATCCACTAAAAAAATGCAAAATTTCTGAAATTTTTCCGGAAATACCTTGCTTGTCACCCTCTCCCATGAATTAATTATCCAGCCCAACACCAAAAAAATAAATAGAAGAGTTAGAGAAACTACAGGGCAAAGTCGCAGGAATTTAAAGCTTGCGCAGGAGTTTGTGCTCCGACATCTTCACTTGATACATTCCTTATTTACGCCATTAATTGTGAAAATCATTTGGTTGGAATTTGTGTTGGGCTGGGTCAGGGGGCCCTCAGCAAGGCTTGTTTTTTACTGGGTTCAATCCAGTTATATATATCTTGTTCCGTGCGAGATTGTTTTCTGCTTCTTGTGTTTGAAAACCCAAGAATGTTGTGATTAATAATCATACAAAGCATCTCCCCAACAAATAAAATTATGCGGAGCAATATTATTATCTCTCCATTCCACATTCACGATTACATGTAATTTTCAAGCAGAAGATGCTCCATACTATATTAATTTCCATCTACGGATATTATGATCAAAAGTCTAGCCCCCTGGTTATGTTGCAGCAGCAGTAGTCATACATCCTTCCTGGCAGGCAATTCGGCACAAAGTTCTTGAAGTTATTCTTCGAGCAGAAATTGCTGCAAGTCGACTCGTTGCATGGTACGATCTGGTGGCAATAATCGGCTGCAAATAAATATTGGTTAATTGTGATACTTCTACATACAAGTAGGTCAACTTGGAATATGGGGACAAAAATATGTATATGTATTTACTGATATCTATAACGTCGTATTTACCTTGTGCGTAGGGTGATGACAAAACTATCATAGCCATGGCCATGACAGCAAGAGCTGCTAGGAACATAACCGTGCTATCCTTACTGAGAAGTGCCATTATCGATAGGAGATATAGGGAGCAAGAAGATGGAGAGGCTTGGTACTCCTTTCTTATTTGGCTTGCCTTCTAACAGAACCTCATTCATATATTGTGGGATCATTATTTGGTCTTTCTTATATAGATGCATGACCTATTGATTTCTAGCAAGATACAGAATTCATAGCGGCCATTAATTCCACACTAATTTGATATTATTCTTAATTGATTGCCCCAAATGCAGCGAGGCAAATTACTACTCTTAATTTGAAACCTTTTTATGTAGAGTACTATAATTGGATGCCATTGATTTCTTGCTAATTACTACTAGGACAAAGAGTCCATAGGCCCATGTGTGAAAATATGGATTAGAAGGGAGATGGACACCATATTTTTGCTGCTAATCCATAACATTTTGTTATTTAGGGCTGTCTTGGCCCAAGAGGCCATCGGGCCATTTGTGGAAATATGGGTTGGTACGAATGGATGATATATGATCACTACTACTCCCTCCGTTCCTAAATACTTGTCTTTCTAGGCATTTCAACAAGTGACTACATACGGAGCAAAATGAGTGAATCTACACTTTGAAATATGTCTACATACATCTGTATGTAGTAGTCATTTGAAATGTCTAGAAAGACAAATATTTAGGAACGGAGGGAGTAGAATGGATAGTAACGCATGGTATTTTGATCAAAGAAAAGGATGGTGCATAATCTTGAAAAATATCTCGGTAAAAGTGAAGTAGATACAAGATGAACATCACACAGATTAGCAACTGTACTCTAGTTTGTTGGCGCGGCCTCTCGCAGCGCCACTCTTCTTCTACCTCATAACTCTCTCTTCCTCTTGTTTCTGTCAAGGTTACTCTTAAGGACACACTAGACCTGGACACACACGCAAACACCCATCCACCAAGAGAGAAACAACTTTGCTTTGCAAAGAGACACTCCCTGGTGACTACAAAGACTACATTAATTGTGGCAACCATGCCATGGCTCATTTTCATTTCTCAATGGATAGTATATATATACACAAAGCTTTTGGCAACCATGCCATGCAAACTCACGCCACTTTGACCCACTACTCCACTACCTACACGCATGCCATGCACAGCACTTGCGCAACCTCTTCTCAACGCCACACCTATCTACTTGCATGAAGCTAGCTAACAACCTCTAACATGCACACGATGCAATCCATTCCTATTCATGTGCTAACTAACTAACCAAGTTGCTGATTCTCCTCAGCTCCAAACAGATACGTAAAGTGCTCCAGCCCACCACGCGCCTTGCCGGTTCTCACGGCCGTGCGCTTCGTGCAGCACCACAGCATCACGTCTTGCCCACCGCTTCGCGCAGCCGCCTGACATCTCACTGTCCTTGCGTCTCTGCTGAATTCTCACTGGACAACAACTCACTAGTCTGGCTAAGCTACATGTAAACTGAAAATAAATATGCAGATACATAAATCAAGATTAGTGCTAACATAGAGGGAAGAAGACACTCGCTATTTGCGCAAGCAACTACCGTTCTGTGTTTTGTGCTACGCGGTGGCGCGGTTTCTTATGTATGTGCCTTGCCTCTCACCTTACGGCTTTAGGCTCGGCAGGGTGGGTCGTTTGATGGTTATATTGTCCCGCTGTGGGCCTGCTCCCGGTTGGTTTGTGTTGGGTTGCTGTGCTGAAACATGCGTAATGCATGTAATTGCCGCCGTAAAAGAGGTGCAATGAAGATCTAGATTAGCTTCCCTAAAAAAAGGTCTAGATTAGCTAGATGTGGGCGTAGTATGGTTTTTCGGCCTAATCTTCTATCTGAACATGATTGGGGTGCAGCTTATCGAAAAAAAAGCCAATACTCAAGAGGAAGTGCTGTGCCGTCCCAAAAAGGTGTACGTACAATGGCAGCTTTCCTTTTACAAAGGAATAAATAAAGAAGAGACTTTGCTCGATGTATAGGTACAAACCTTCCCAGCAGAAATTATATAGCTGAACAAGCATGATAAATTGACTCTACGTTTCATCCGTCAAAGACTTCGAACTGTAGAAGAGGTGAGTAGTTTTTGTAGCTTGGGTGTTATTGTTAGTTTTGAAGCTGAAGAAATATGCCCATACATAGAGGCAAGGATGATCAATCACTGGTTGGAATCCGCCATTTGGTGTAATCCACTTTGTCTTATTCAGAGCTATGACTACATTGCTCATAGTCATCATCTGGGCTAGCGAGTCACTGGAGCAGAGCAAACACAACTCAAACATCGGCATAAGAAAGCTTTCAAAACTGCAGCTTGTGGAAGATCCTTGCAATAGTTGATCGTGCACAACACAAACAAGTTTTGTAGGGAATGCCTCAGTAACCACTACTTGAGGGTTAGATCTCCAGTAAAAATATCATCTGTGCCGTGGGTCTCCTTCTAGTGAAGACTTAAAGGAGAATAATGCCATAGCTGAAGACGTTACTCTTCCGTGATGCCTTTTCAGGGGCCCCATAACCGTTCTCAAGGTATTCATAGAAAATTAAAGGACACCGGACAGATAGTAGTAGGAGCGCCGTGTGTTAAACCCGCGCTACTACTAAGTGGATAGCTGTAGCATAGGTGGGACACCCTGCTCTACTACTATGGATAGACGAGGCCATCTGGTGGGCCTCGCTTAGTAGTAGCGTGTCTCTCCCAGGCTGCACGACAACTACTGGGCATAGTAGCTAGTAGCGCATCGCGAGAAGCTTCTCCATCGAACTTGTATTGCCTTGCCCAAACTGTGATGTGCGTGTGATATCTATGTTTACATTGCGATAAATTAAGTACTCGGTTGTATGCTTGTGATGATACTAATCGATTCTACATTGGTAACTGGATCACATTTCTGGGTTTGTTTTAGTTGTAGAATTGTATGCATAAAATGGTTGGTGAATTTTTTAAATTCCTAATTAGTTAGTAGAAGCGCGGAAAAAAACTGCATGCTACATTTATTTCGTTTGTAGCAGTGCGGGCGCGAAATAGTAGTAGCGCGGGTGGCACCTGCGTTACTACTAACTTCTTGGTAGTAGAGCATGGTGACGCCCGCGCTACTACTAAATTTTTAGCTGTGGCACGATAGTAGTAGCGTTGGGCCCCGTGCCACTACTAGGCTTTTTCCTAGTAGTGCTAGTTAGAATGGTGAAATTGACAAGGTACTCTGTTATTGTACAAGAGAGACTGCTATGTGATAGATCCAAAGTTTGCAAGCTGAGTAGAAGTGAATCATAGAATGAATTGTGTGATAAGTTTACTCTATCATTTGCAGCTGTCCAATCGACTCTGGGATACTACCAACCAAGCAGTTGGAAGAGAGATCCATGTTGCAAATTTGTTCCAAAGAACCTATATCAACTGGTAATGCACTGGTCAATAAATTATGTGATAGATGTAGTTGGATGAGGCAATCAAGATGAAACAAACTTGGCAGTATATTTGATGATAGTTAGTTGTGAGATAGTACCATGAGTTCTAACTTGGTTAGGTTATCAGTGCTCTCTGGTATGAAACCAGAGAATCCGTTGTCATATTGGAACAATCTTTGTATATTCTTGAGCATGGCAATCTGAAATGGGATGGGGCCACACATATTATTTCTGTTGAGGCCAAGACTATGCGGATTCTCCAATATCAGGGTGGACTGTGGAATTGCACCGTTTAGTTGGTTGTCTGAAATACCCAGTGTAGTGAGACTAGTATCGGGGGATATAAGTCATGAAGAAGTTGGAATACAGTAGGTATTATGCAATAATAAAATATGAATGGGTTCATAACAATACCTAAAGTTGGTGATTTGGTTGTTATACTAACGGATCTCACGAAGGTTTCTGTTGAGTTTTGTGTGACGAAGTTTTCAAGTTTTAAGTGAGATCTCGCGATGGATGAAGGAATTGAGAGTGGCAAGAGCCTAAGATTGGAGCTCTATTTTTATTCATCACATGATATGAGTTTTGCTTGGAGCGTCATGTATTATATGAGTCTTTGCTTTGTTTGTTTTTTGGTTTGCCACAATCATCTTTTCTGGACACACATTTTGAGAGGGACACGCACCCATTCGTGATTTTGTTAGAATAGTCTTTATACTTCACTTATATCCGTGAGCTAGGTAGTTTCTCTAGTGCTTCACTTATATTTTTTAGATCACGTCGATGGTTATATTTTAAAGAAATACTTGCACTCTCATGCTTCACTTATGTCATTTGGAGAGGTTGATAAATAGTAATGGCAATATGCACGGGTTATGAAATTGGTCCTAGTATGATAGTTATTCAAGAAGGATATAATAAAAACTTTCATGTAGATCACTGAATATGATAGGTTTGATTCCTTGCAATAGTTTTGCGATATTAAGATGGTAATATGTGGGAGGTACTAGTGAATAATTGTGGTTTAGTAAGAATATTGGTGTTAAGGTTTGTGATTCCCGAAGCATGCACGTATGGTCTCTTGTTATGCTAAGAAGTTGGAGCATGCATAGTAGTACCAATCTATCCACCTAAGGGCATGCATAGTGGTACTTTGCTTCGAGGGCTAATAAACTTTCGCAATAAGTATTTTAGTTCTTTATGACTAGTGTGGGTCCATGGATTACATGCACTCTCACCTTTCCGTAATTTGCTAGCATCTTCGTTACCGTACATCGCCCTTTCTCGAGAGTTGGTGCAAACTTCCCCGGTGCATCCAAACCCCGGGATATAATACGTTCTATCACACATAAGCCTCCTTATATATTCCTTAAAATAGCCACCATACCTACCTATTATGGTATTTCCATAATCATTCCAAGATATATTGCCATGCAACTTCCACCGTTTTGTTTTTATGACACACATCATCATTGTCATATTGCTTTGCATGATCATATAGCTGACATACTATTTGTGGCTCATTGTACATCCTGGTACACTACCAGAGGCATCCATAGAGTCATATTTGTTCTAGTATCGAGTTATAATTTTGAGTTGTAAGTAAATAGAAGTGTGATGATCATCCTTATTCATTATGAGAGCATTGTCCCAGTGAGGAGATAAAAAGAGAAGCGAAAAAAGAGCCCATCAAAAGAGGCCAAAAAGAGCCCACCAAAAAAAGAAAAAAATGGGGGGAAAGGGGAGAAGGGGCAATGTTATTATCCTGTTCCACACTTGTGCTTCAAAGTAGCACCATGTTTTTCACATAGATAGTCTCCTATGCTTTCATTTCCATATATTAGTGGGAATTTTTCATTATAGAACCTGGCTTGTATATTTCGATGATGGGCTTCCTCAAATGCCCAAGGTCTTCATGAGCAAGCAAGTTGGATGCACACCCACTTAGTTTTTATTTTGAGGTTTCATACACTTATAGCTCTTAGTGCATCTGTTGCATGGCAATCCCTACTCCTTGCATTGACATCAATTGATGGGCATCTCCATAGCCCGTCGATTAGCCTCGTCAATGAGAGACTTTCTTCCTTTTTTTTCTTCCCCTTACTAATCTCTACCACCACATTCTATTCCACCCATTGTGCTATATCCATGGCTTCACTCATGTATTGTGTGGGGGTTGAAAAAGCTTAAGCGCGTTAAAAAGTATGAACCAATTGTCCGGCTTGTCATCAGGGTTGTGCATGATAAATACTTTATGCTAAGAAGATGGAGCATGACAAGACTATATGATTTTGTACGGATACCTTTCTTTAGCATTTTTATTTTGAAATGCATGATTGTTTGTTGGTATGCCTGAGTATTGATGTCTTTATATAAAATTATAAACTATTTCTTTGAATCATTCGGATCTAAATATTCATACCACAAAAGAGAAATTACATGATGAACATGATAGGTAGCATTCCACATGAAAAATTCTATTTTTCTCATTCACCTACTCGAGGACGAGCAGGAGTTAAGCTTGGGGATGCTGATACGTCTCCAATGTATGTATAATTTTTTATTGTTCCATGCTAGTATAGTATCAATCTTGGATGTTTTAGATGCAATTATATATCATTTTTTGGGACTAACCTATTTGCCTAGTGCCCAGTGCCAGTTGTTGTTTTTTGCTTGTTTTTGGCTTTTCAGGAAATCAGTACCAAACGGAGTCCAAACGCTATGAAACTTCTTGACGATTTTTTTGGACCAGAAGGGAACCTAGAAGCATCGGGAGAGGACCTGAAGAGTCACGAGGGAGCAACAAGCCTGCCAGGCATACCCTGGGGAGGAAGGGTGCGCTCCTGGGCTTGTGGGCCCCTTGTGGCACCCACTACTAGGAAAATGACTACTAATGGCGCACCAGTTTTGCCTACTAATGGCGCATCACTGGTGCGCCATTAGTATCACACCACTAGTATTTTTTACTAATGGCGCACCACTGGTGCGCCATTAGTATAGGCCACTGGTGCGCCATTAGTATTTTTGAATTTTGAAGGCAGGAAAATAGTAGTGGCGCACCGTCTAACCCCCACCGTGCGCCATTGCTATTTTTGAATTTTGAATTTGGATCTGGATCATGATTTTTTTGCCCATTTTTGCTCGTTTTTTGGCACGATATTATTTCAAATTTTGTTCCTGTTTTTGGATCTTGTACGTTCTTTTGCCGGAGAGGAGTTCGCCGGAGAGGAGGAGGAGGAGGAGGTCACCGGAGAGGCGCTCGCCTACATCGCCGGAGAGGAGGAGGAGGAGTTTGCCGGAGAGGAGGAAGGAAAAAACATGAGGGGATGGGAGGAGAGGAGGGAGGAGGAGGTCGCCGGAGAGGAGGAGGAGGAGGTCGCCGGAGAGGAGGAGGAGGAGATCGCCGGAAAGGAGGAGGGTAGTATGGTGGAGGAGAGAAGGGAAGATGGAGTGGAGGAGAGGAGGAGATGGAGTGGAGGGGAGGTGGAGTGGAGGAGAAAAATGAAGGAGGAGAGGACCACGCCCAGCCATATATATGGCATAGTAATGGCGCATCGCGGGCAGGTGCGCCATTACTAACTTTTTTTTATTTTTTGATTTATTTTGAATTTTGAAGGCGGGAAGATAGTAATGGCGCACCATGGGTAGGTGCGCCATTAGTAAGTTTGATTTTTTTGAATTTTTTGCCTCTCCAGATCTTAAAAGCCCCGTATCTTTTTTTCTGTTAGGTTTTTGAGGATTTTGAAAATGTTTAACGGGGTTCCCCAGTTAAATTCGGATGTAACTTTTCGAGTAGATGATTTTTCATATAAAAAACTTTTTCATCCGAGTTCGTACGCAAAAGTTATGCCCATTTTACAAATTCTCGATAGATTTTGCAAATAAAGTCAAAATTCATATTTGTAAATTTTCACAACAACTAGACCACATATCACATGGGAAACTTATTTTCTTTTATTTTTTTGACATTCCATCATTTTTGTTTATTTTTTTAAAACTGAAAAGGCGGTCCACGGGAGGGGGGGGTGCATTCGGTGGAAGTGGTGGCCAAGTTACTAATGGCGCACCGTGGGGGTGGTGCGCCATTACTAGTTCAACTAGTAATGGCGCACCACCCCCACGGTGCGCCATTAGTAAAAAAAGTACTAATGGCGCACCGTGGGAGTGGTGCGCCATTACTAGTTCAACTAGTAATGGCGCACCACTCCCACGGTGCGCCATTAGTAGTTTTGATGAAATTTTAAAAACAATTTACTAATGGCGCACCGTGGATGTGGTGCGCCATTAGTATTTGCACACTAATGGCGCACCAACACATGGTGCGCCATTAGTATATAGTAATGGCGCACCACATGTCTGGTGCGCCATTAGTGTCAATTCCATCTATAGCCCTTTTCCTAGTAGTGACCTCTTGACCTAATTCCACTACTGTAAATTCCCAAATATTCCCAATACATCAAGGAGCCACCGAAACATTTTTTTCCGCCGCCGCAAGCCTCTCTTCCTTCGAGATCCCATCTGGAGGCCTTCTCCAGTACTCTGCTGGAGGGGAAATAGATCACGGAGGGCTTCTACATCAACCTTGATGCCCTTCCGATGATGCGTGAGTAGTTTACCATAGACCTATGGGTCCATAGCTAGTAGTTAGATGACTGCTTCTCTCTCTTTGATCTTCAATACAATGTTCTCCTCGGTGTTCTTGGAGATCTATTCGATGTAATCTTCTTTTGCGGTGTGTTTGTTGGGATCCGATGAATTTTGTGTTTATGATCAGATTATTCATGAGAAATATTTTGAGTCTTTTCTAAAAAAAAATTATGCATGATTGTTATAGCTTTGTATTCCCTCTGATCTATTCGTTTGGATTGGCCAACTAGATTGATTTATCTTGTAATGGAAGAGGTGTTTTGTGATGGGTTCGATCTTGCGATGCTCAATCCCAGTGACAGAAAGGCACATGACACGTATTTGTATTGTTTCCATTAAGGATAAAAAGATAGGGTTTATTCATATTGATTGGGTTTACTTTGTCTACATCATGTCATCTTGCTTAAGGCGTTATTCTTCTTTTATTAGCTGAATACCCTAGATGCATGTTGGATAGCAGTCGATGGATGGAGTAATAGTAGTAGATGCAGGCAGGAGTCAGTCTACTTGTCTCGGACGTGATGCCTATATACATGATCATTGCATTGAATGTTGTCATAACTATGCACTTTTCTATCAATTGGCCAATAGTAGTTTGTTACCCATCGTATGCTTTTGTTCAAGAGAGAAGCCTCTAGTAAAAACTATGGCCCCGAGTCTACTTTTATCATATATAAAATCCAAAAATACCTTGCTGCAATTTGTTTACCGTTATTTTATTTTGTGTTTTAATCTATCTATCACTACGAGGTTTGATCCTTGCAATCAAGCGCCGAGGGGATTGACAACCCCTGTGTTTGCATTGGGTGCAAGTATTTGCTTGCGTGTGTGTAGGTACTGCTAAAGAGGTTCTGCGTGGTTCTCCTACTAGATTGATAAGCTTGGTTCTTAACTAAGGGAGATACTTATCTCTATTGTACTGCTTCACCCTCTCCTCTGCGAGGAAACCCCAACGCAGCTCACAAGTAGCATATCCCTTCCGGGACTGAGGTACTTAAGCGGCATGGCCCGGGTGATCTTATGCATGGTAGCAAAGACTACGACCCACATCCTATCCTAATGTATGGCGGCGTGGGTCCTATGGACGTTCGTCCGCGAGGCACTGGGGCCCGACTGGGAGGCTCTGAACATCGCGGAGTTCCTCTAGATCATGGCTAAACAACGTATGCGACATCGCCGCTTGTTCTGGCTTGTTTTTGCGGCAATGTCGTGGAATCTTTGGAAGGCACGTAATAAAATGGTGATTGAGTGGGTCTTTCCGAGGAAGGCGTCTTACTCCTTAAAATTCCTTGTTTTTCTACAACACTTGCAGTTGCTCTCGAGGCAGCATGATCGCGATCGGCTTGGCCTCAAGATTGATGTGGTTCTGGCTATAGTGCGTCAACTATCGTCTTTGTAGGGCCCCTTGTCAGTGGCTAATGACCCACAAGTATAGGGGATATATCGTAGTCCTTTCGGTAAGTAAGAGCGTCGAACCCAACGAGGAGAAAAAGGAAATGACAAGCGGTTTTCAGCAAGGTATTCTCTGCAAGCATTGAAATTATCGGTAATAGATAGTTGTGTGATAAGATAATTTGTGACGGGTAACAAGTAACAAAAGTAACTAAGGTGCAGAAAGGTGGCCCAATCCTTTTTGTAGCAAAGGACAAGCCTGGACGAACTCTTATACAAGGCAAAGCGCTCCCGAGGACAGATGGAAATTACTGTCAAGCTAGTTTTCATCATGCTCATATGATTCGCATTCATTACTTTGATAATTTGATATGTGGGTGGACTGGTGCTTGGGTGTTGTCCTTCCTTGGACAAGCCTCCCACTTATGATAACCCCTGTCACAAGCATCCGCAACTACGAAAGAAGAATTAAGATAAATCTAACCATAGCATGAAACATATGGATCCAAGTCAGCCCCTTAGAAGCAACACATAAACTAGCGTTTAAGCTTCTGTCACTATAGCAAACCATCATCTACTTATTACTTCCCAATGCCTTCCCCTAGGCCCAAACAATGGTGAAGTGTCATGTAGTCGACGTTCACATAGCACCACTAGAGGAGAGACAACATAAATCTCATCAAAATATTGAAGGAATACCAAGTTCACATGATTACTTATAACAAGACTTCTCCATGTCCTCAGGAACAAACGTAACTACTCACAAAGCATATTCATAAACAAAATTAGAGGAGTATTAATTATCATTAAGGATCTAAAAATATAATCTTCCACCGAATAAACCAACTAGCATCAAGTACAAGGAGTAATCAACACTACTAGCAACCCACAGGTACCAATCTAAGGTTTTGAGACAAAGATCGGATACAAGAGATGAACTAGGGTTTGGGAGGAGATGGTGCTAGTGAAGATATTGATGGAGATTGACCCTCTCTCGATGAGAGGATTGTTGGTGATGACGATGGCTTCGATTTCCCCCTCTCAGAGGGAAGTTTCCCCGGCAGAATAGCTCTGCCGGAGCCCTAGATTGGTTCTGCCCAAGTTTTTGCCTTGAGACAGTGGTGCTTCGTCCCGAAAGCTTTCTTTTGATTTTTTCCAGGTCAAAATAGACCATATAGTAGAAGATGGGTATTGAGGGCCTGCCAGGTAGTCCACAAGGCATGGGGGCGCGCCCAGGGGGTAGGGCGCGCCCCCACCCTTGTGGATGGCAGGTGGCCCCCCTCTGGTGCTTTTTTCGCCCAATATTTTTTATTAGTTCCAAAAAGACTCTCCGTGAAGTTTCAGGACTTTTGGAGTTGCGCAGAATAGGTCTATTTGCCCCTTTTCCAGCCCAAAATTCCAACTGCCGGCATTCTCCCTCTTCATGTAAACCTTGTAAAATAAGAGAGAAAAGGCATAAGTATTGTACCTAAATAGTTAATAACATCCCATAATGCAATAAATATCGATATAAAAGCATGATGCAAAATGGACGTATCAACTCCCCCAAGCTTAGATCTCGCTTGTCCTCAAGCAAAAGCCGAAATCGAAAAATATGTCCACATGTTTAGAGACAGAGGTGTCGTTAAAATAAAATACGGACATGAGAGCATCATGATCATCTTTAGAACAGCAACATATATTGTCATATAATTTCTTATGCTAAAGTAACAATTCGTTCACAAGGTAAAGTATGAATCAGAAACTTCATTGAAAACTAACAAACTATGATCTCAATCATTGAAGTAATTGCCATTTATCATAACATCGGAAAGAGTCAATATAAGAGATTTTCAGCAAGTCCACATACTCAACTATCATTTAGTCTTTTACAATTGCTAACACTCACACGATACTTAAGGGTTCAAAGTTTCAATCGGACACAGAGAAAGATAGGGGCTTATAGTTTCGCCTCCCAACCTTTTACCTCAAGGGTAATGTCAACAATAATAATTTATGATAACCTACATCCGAGTGGATATATATATCTGGATCTCTCCAACACATAGTGCTTGGCAAAAGAAAAAATGTAAAAAGGAAAGGTGATGATCACCATGACTCTTATATAAGAGTAGAAGATAAAAGTAAAAGATAGGCCCTGTCGTGGTTCTAACTCTGACAGTGATGTAGGGGGGTGAATATAGAGAGGCTAGATCTTAGATATTGGGAAGTTGTTACACGCGAGGTTTAGGAGTTCAGGCCCTTCTCAGAGGAAGTAATAGCCCTACGTCTCGGAGCCCGGAGGCGGTCGACTGGATTATGCGTGTATGGATTACAGGGGTGCGAACCCTTCATACTGAGGAGGGGGGTGGCTTATATAGAGTTCGCCGGACCCCTCCTGCCCTCAGTAATGCAGGGTTTAAGGTACATTTAAGATTGGGCGTTTCTGTTAACGTCCCTAATAAAGTGCTATAATGATCATAAAGACTACTTAACAGCCAACCGTTTGCCTGCGGAGTGACTTTAGGTCTCCTGGTAGTCGAGTGGTTGGCTTTATGGTCGAGTGATAGCTTCTTGGTCGAGTGTCTTGAACCCGTCGAGTGGGATACCTTCAAGTCGATTGAAAGGTGACTCCTCCTAGGGGTGTCCTAGGGTAGGACTCTTTGGTCAGGTCCGTGTCCCTACCCTAGGTACATGTCTTCATCATTAGCCCCCGAATGGATCGAGGTTAGAGTGGGGAAAGAGTTGGAGATCTTTCCGACTGGTTCTTCGGGCTATGTGAGCGCCTCGTTTTGGGCCAATCGTCATGGATGACGTTGCCAACCTTTTTCAGTCGCCTTGATCCATTCCAGGCCTTTCGTCGAGTGAATTTCTTTGTTTGTGACATACCGAGCGCCGGCGCGATCGGGGTCTTCTATTTTGACAAGTTGTTTTGTGGCCCGCGGATGTCGCGGGATTCAGATTTTGGGAAGTGCGCGGGACGGGAGCGGCCGCAGTAATTGGAAGCGATAAAGCGGAAGCTCCTCAATCCCCGCATCGTCTTTTTCGCCACGTACTGCGCGCGCGTCTGCTGCGGGATTTGACTGGATAGCCTGGGCCTACCAGTCAGCCACTCGGAAGCGGTCCCTTATAAATCGCCGGCTCGGGGTTTCCAAGCAGTGCGCTCTCTTCTCCTCCTTTCTTCCGCCTCTCCCTCTTCGCAAGTCCTTCCGCCACCTTCGTTCCCGCCCCAACGCAGCAGGCCCGTGCGAGACTTCGCCGGCGACGATGACGAAGAGCAAGACCTCCGCTCTGGAGCGCGCGAAGAAGGCGGCGGCGGCGGGGAAATGGAAGAGGTCAGCTCGGGGCGGATCTTCCTCTAGGACCGCTCTGCCCAAAGGTTGGATCCAGGGCGACTGGATGCCATCGGTGCTCCGGCAAGAGGATCTCGACGATATGGTCGAGGGGGGAGTCATTCCCCACGAAGCTGCGCGTCTTCCGGGGGGAGAGATCAAACCTCAACCCCGCGACGGTGAGTGCGTTCTCCTAGCCACCCACATCGACCGAGGGTTTTCTCTGCCGCCCCATCCTTTCTTCCGGAGTTTCCTGAATTTCTTCGGAGCGCAGCTCCACCACTTCACTCCCAACTCCATTGTCTACCTCGCTGCTTTCATCTCCATGTGTGAGGCTTTCTTGGGTTGTCGACCCCATTGGGGACTCTTCAAACACATCTTTACCTGCCGTTCTCAATCGGTCAAGAAGGCTAAGTCGAGTGACGAGAGGACGCAGGTGATCCAGCTGTGCGGGGGCTGGCGATCCAGACGAGGGGGAAGAGTTGTTTTCCATCCATCACCTTCCCGGAGTCGGTCCGTGGCTGGCTGTCGACCTGGTTCTACTACAAGGACGAGGCGACCCCAGGACAGTCGACTGGTCTTCCTCTTTTTTCCCTCGATCGAGCGGAGAAGCCTGCCTCTCTGAAAGTCGCGCCGGAGGAAAAGGCCCAAGTCAAGGTGCTGGCAGGTCGAGTGGTTGAGCTTGTCCGCGAGGGTGTGACTGGTATGGACCTGCTGGAGGTCTTCCTTCAAAGGCGCATCCAACCGCTCCAGGCCCGCGACCACCCGATGTGGCTGTATTCGGGTCTTGACGACACCACTCGGGTCCACCCGGAGGAGGTCACCGACGAGATGGTGGAGGGGTGGCTGTCGAGCATCACGGGGAACAAAGACAACCGCCGAGGAGCCAGGAGGGTAACCCCACTCGACAACTCGTATGAGGTGGACCAGGTATGTCTTTGTGCTCCCGACTGATATCTTGTCTTCTGCATTGGTCTTCTTTGAATAAGTCGATTGACTTTCGTCTTGCCTGTTGTTTTCCACGCGACCACCGAGATGTACTCGACGCCCAACGGGGCACAGGGGTCGACTGAGGAAGGGGAGGCGAGCGGAGGCGAGAGAGGGGACGACCAAGGCGAGTGGGAGTCCGACGGTGAGGGAGAGGGAGGCGACGACATCTTCTCCAGCGAAAGGGGAGGAGGAGGAGGTTGAACCCCCCTGCCCGGAGGGGCGATCCAAGCTCACTCACGATCCAACGCGGGAACGTGGCAAGGCGACCGCTCCTGTTGGGCAGTCGTCGAAACGCCCTCGGATCTCTTCTCCTCCGCCGACTGGGAAGGCTCCCAAGCATCCACGAGCGATACCATCCAAGCCGCCCAAGGCTCTGCCCAAGATGAAGATAGTTGTTCCTACCATTTCCGGGTAATAATAAGACTTGCTTTCCTTTGTCGACCGTGGACGGATCCTTGGTCGATTCACTGAACCAACTGATTGACTTTCGAGATTTGCAGCGGTGCTAATTCTGAGGTCTCCGCCAGGAACGACGACCAAGAGATGGAGGACGTTGTTACCTCCAACCCTGGTACGATTGCTGACGTCCTGCCTTTGAGTCGACTGAACCTTTATTGCTACTCTGGTCGATTGAATGTTTTCCTTTTAGCTCCTCCTCATGTTATCGACCTCCCGGATGACGACGACGACGGTCCGTTGAGAGTGAGGAGGCACAAGAGGGCGTCGGCTGACAAGACCCCCCAATCCGCTCCGGCGTCCGAGGCCGTGGCTCGGGATGGTGGTGACACCACTCGGGCTTCTGTGACCTTCACCGTTCCTCTGGGGAGTGCGCGGCCCTCGGCGTCGACTGCGGATCCACCTTCGCTTTTTGCTGCGTACCCCGTCCCTGAGGACCAAGCGTCTGCTGCAAAGGAGGCTATACGCCAGGCGGGGATCATGATGGAGCAAGTGAAGATGGCTCGGGAGGCTAGCCAAGCAGCCTATGACGCGAGTTCGGCTCTTCAGAGCAACGTCCAGGTCAGTCGACTCGACACTTGGTCTGTTATGATATGCTATTTGAAGAGTCTCTTTTCCGAAGATCTTTTGTATCTGTATCTGTACACCCACTGGGTGTGTCTGCCAATCCTTTGGACGAGTGGGGGCACGCTAAGTGCACCCACTGGGTGTAGTCCCCGAGACTACGGTGGACTGCTGGCAGTCGACTGTAGTCTTTACATTGTGTTGCTGTAGCTGTATTTCTTCACTCGGTTTGGTCGGGCCAGGTCGAGTGGAATTGTATCCGGTCGACTGTGGGCAGTCGACTTTTTTTTTGGTCGAACCGGTGGGGGCACGCTGAGTGCACCCACCGGGTGTAGTCCCCGAGACTACTGTCGAATGTTTTTGATTCGGCTGTGGTCTTAGAAACGTCATCATTGTCTCTTAGTTACTCGGAAGCAACTTATCTTGGACGTCTGTCGACTGATTTTCCTTTTTACAGAAATCTTGCGAACTTGTAGCTCGCTATACTGAGTTGGAGAATCAGCAGATCCAGCTCAACCTTAACTTGAAGCTTGCTCAGGAGAATTTGAGGAAGGCGCAAGAAGAAGCGAAAGGTATGGCTGGTGAGGTTCTCTATTCTTAACGGGTGGCTTTTCTTTCTTCTACATTCTTGATGTTGGTTCCACTCGACGCGCCACAGATAAACTGGAGGAAGCTCTGAAGAAGAAGGACCAAGACCTTGCAGAGGCACAGAAGGAGGCCTCAAGCAAAACGAAGCTTGCAGAGGAGAAATTGGCTTCGGTCGGAGCTCTTGAACAGGAGAACTCCAGACTGAAAACCGCTCTCGAGACAGCTAATCGAGATGCCAGTCGACTGAAGAAGGAGAAGATGGCTCTGCACGACAAGGCGGGTGAGCTGGTGGGGAAGGTAAAAGATCTGGAAGCTTATCTTGGTGGACTTGCCAAGAAGTTATTCGTCATGGTCGAAGGTAATTACTCTGCCCCGACTGTCTTGCAGTTTGCCATGTTGGAAATATGCCCTAGAGGCAATAATAAAAGTATTATTATTATATTTCTTTGTTCATGATAATTGTCTTTATTCATGCTATAACTGTATTATCCGGAAATCGTAATACACGTGTGAATACATAGACCATAATATGTCCCTAGTAAGCCTCTAGTTGACTAGCTCGTTGATCAACAGATAGTCATGGTTTCCTGGCTATGGACATTGGATGTCATTGATAACGGGATCACATCATTAGGAGAATGATGTGATGGACAAGACCTAATCCTAAGCATATCACAAGATCGTGTAGTTCGTTTGCTAGAGCTTTTCCAATGTCAAGTATCTTTTCCTTTGACCATGAGATCGTGTAACTCCCGTATACCGTAAGAGTGCTTTGGGTGTATCAAACGTCACAACGTAACTGGGTGACTATAAAGGTGCAGTACAGGTATTTCTGAAAGTGTCTGTTGGGTTGACACGGATCGAGACTGGGATTTGTCACTCCACATAACGGAGAGGTATCACCGGGCCCACTCGGTAATGCATCATCATTATGAGCTCAAGGTGACCAAGTGGTTGATCACGGGATCATGCATTACGGTACGAGTAAAGTGACTTGCCGGTAACGAGACTGAACAAGGTATTGGGATACCGACGATCGAGTCTCGGGCAAGTAACATACCGATTGACAAAGGGAATTGTATACGGGGTTGTTTAATCCTCGACATCGTGGTTCATCCGATGAGATCATCGCGGAGCATGTGGGAGCCAACATGGGTATCCAGATCCCGCTGTTGGTTATTGACCGGATAGTCGTCTCGGTCATGTCTGCATGTCTCCCGAACCCGTAGGGTCTACACACTTAAGGTTCGGTGACGCTAGGGTTGTGAATATATGTGTATGCAGTAACCCGAATGTTGTTTGGAGTCCCGGATGAGATCCCGGACGTCACGAGGAGTTCCGGAATGGTCCGGAGGTAAAGAATTATATATAGGAAGTGCTGTTTCGGCCATCGGGACAAGTTTCGGGGTTATCGGTATTGTACCGGGACCACCGAAGGGGTCCCGGGGGCCCACCGGGTGGGGCCACCTATCCCGGGGGGCCACATGGGCTGTAGGGGGTGCGCCTTGGCCTAGATGGGCCAAGGGCAACAGCCCCAAAAGCCCATGCGCCTAGGTTTCCACAAAAGGGGAAGAGTCCCAATGGTGGAAGGCACCTCTAGGTGCCTTGGGGGGGAGGGAAACCTCCCCTTGGCCGCCGCACCTAGGAGATTGGATCTCCTAGGCTGGCGCACCACCCCCCCTTGGCCCTCCTATATATAGTGGGGGAGAGGAGGGACTTCAGAGACCAGCCCCTGGCGCCTCCCTCTCTCCCCGTTACGTCTCTCTCTCGTAGTATAGGCGAAACCCTGCTACTGTGACACCCTGCATCCACCACCACGCTGTCGTGCTGCTGCATCTTCATCAACCTCTCCTTCCCCCTTGCTGGATCAAGAAAGGAGGAGACGTCATCTGTTCCGTACGTGTGTTGAACACGGAGGTACCGTCCGTTCGGTGCTAGGATCTTCGGTGATTTGAATCACGTCGTGTTCGACTACATCAACCCCGTTCTTCGAACGCTTCCGCTCGCCATCTACAAGGTATGTAGATGCATCTAATCACTCGTTGCTAGATGAACTCCTAGATGGATCTTGGTGAAACCGTAGGAAAATTTTTGTTTTCTGCTACGTTCCCTAACATGCCAAGCCTGCGTAGGGCCACTGTCTTACTCTTGAATCGTGTTTGCAGAATTCTGTCAGAACTTTGAAGAGGAGACCAGTCGAGTGGAGCCAAGCTTGGACCCTGTTAACTCTCTTGTGAAGGACGAGGCTGCCATGAACGTGCTCCGACTGGAGTCTCGTGTTGCCAGCGTCGTTGATTATCTGGCTCGGCTGAAAGTTGCAATGTCGCGGATCGACACATCACTCTGGCCTGGGACGACGCTTCAGAACGACCTCGAGTCTCGGATGGCTCGACTTAACGAAGTCCCAGGTCGAGTGGCGGAATGGAAGAAATCTTCTGCTAGATGTGGTGCTGATGTCGCTCTGTCTCTGGTCCGCGTTCATTGCAAGGAGGCGCGAGAAGAAAAGCTGGCGGCCATCCAAGTTGCAAATACCAGGAAGCACAGCTTTCAAGACTTCATGGAGACTTTCATCGCCGCTGCCACCCGTATCGCCGACGGGATCGACTTGGATGAGTTCGTCGCCCCTTCCAGTCCTCCTCCCGAGGAGTGAAAAACTTTGAATTTACCTCGGGATGCCGAGTGGATTTGTAACCGTTTAAACACCGCCGAGCCGAGGGCTCGAGTACTTTGAGGTCTGGGACCTTTTGGGCTTTTTCTGAACTTGATTTCTCGTTGGATATCTTCACAGTTTGATTCGTCGAGTGGAACTTGATCTTCACTCGGAATAATCTTGTATTTGCGACACAGCTCCGAGGGAGAAGGTAGCGGTCGACTCACGGATTGGGTCGAGTCTTGTACTTAGGCAAGCACTGGGCTGTAGCTAAGCCTCCAAGTGAGAGGTTTACTCTCCACTCGGTAGGATTTTTAAACACTTAGGCGAGCACTGGGCTGCAGCTAAGCCCCCGAGTGGGAGGTTTGCTCTCCACTCGGTAGGATTTTTTCAAACTTAGGCGAGTGCCAGACTGCAGCTAAGTCTCTAGGTGAGAGAACTTAGGCGAGTGCTAGACTGCAGCTAAGCCCCCGAGTGGGAGGATCGCTCTCCACTCGGTAGGATTTTTTTAAAACTTAGGCGAACACTGGGCTGCAGCTAAGCCCCTGAGTGGGAGGTTTGCTCTCCACTCGGTAGGATTTTTTCAAACTTAGGCGAGTGCCGGACTGCAGCTAAGTCTCTAGGTG
>NC_041392.1:2407997-2419665 GCF_002162155.2 Triticum dicoccoides
TTTTTTTAAAACTTAGGCGAACATTGGGCTGCAGCTAAGCCCCTGAGTGGGAGGTTTGCTCTCCACTCGGTAGGATTTTTTCAAACTTAGGCGAGTGTCGGACTGCAGCTAAGTCTCTAGGTGAGAGAACCTAGGCGAGTGCTGGACTGCAGCTAAGCCCCCGAGTGGGAGGATCGCTCTCCACTCGGTAGGATTTTTTAAAACTTAGGCGAGTGCCGGACTGCAGCTAAGTCTCTAGGTGAGAGAACTTAGGCGAGTGCTCGACTGCAGCTAAGCCCCCGAGTGGGAGGATCGCTCTCCACTCGGTAGGATTTTTTCAAACTTAGGCGAAACGGATTCGTGGCTAAGTCACCCACTGGGGGATTCCGTATGTAAACAAAAGTGATAACAATTGATGGAACACTCTTGCCTTTGATAAAAACGAACTGCAGGAATTTTTCTTATTACATCTCGTCCAAGTGAGAGCTCAAGTGTAAAAGGGGCGGAGTAGTTCCGCATTCCAAGCTCGAGGCTCGTCGATCTGGCGATCAACATTGTAGAGGTGATACGCTCCATTGTGGAGGACTCTGGTGATGATAAAGGGGCCTTCCCAAGTAGGAGCAAGCTTGTGTGGTTTCTGTTGATCCACTCGGAGGACCAAATCTCCTTCTTGGAAGGCTCGACTCTTCACATTCCGGGCGTGGAATCGACGCAAGTCTTGCTGATAAATGGTCGATCTGATCATGGCCATCTCCCTCTCTTATTCTAGGAGGTCGACTGTGTCTTGCCGGGCCTGTTCTGCTTCATCTTCAGTGTAAAGCTCGACTCGGGGCGCGTTGTGAAGAAGATCACTTGGCAGAACCGCTTCGTCTCCATAAACCAGAAAGAATGGAGTTCTTCCAGTTGACCGGTTAGGGGTGGTCCTCAATCCCCACAGAACTGACGGAAGTTCGTCGACCCAAGCACCTGCCGCGTGCTTGAGATCACGCATCAGCCGAGGCTTCAGCCCTTTGAGAATCAAACCATTTACTCTTTCAGCTTGTCCATTCGACTGAGGATGCGCGACCGACGCGTAGTCGACTCGTGTGCCTTGAGAGGCGCAAAAAGCTCTGAACTGGTCCGAATCGAAGTTTGACCCATTGTCAGTGATGATGCTATGAGGGAATCCATATCTGAATGTTAGTCCTCTGACGAAACTGATAGCAGTGCCAGCATCGAGGTTCTTGATAGGCTTGGCTTCAATCCATTTTGTGAACTTGTCGACTGCCACAAGCACATGCGTGAATCCGCTCCTGCCTATTCTCAGTGGACCAACCATGTCCAGTCCCCAGACAGCAAAGGGCCAGACGACTGGAATGGTCTTCAGGGCTGATGCAGGCTTGTGTGACATGTTGGAGTAGAACTGGCAACCTCCACATTTGTCGACTATCTCTTTTGCCATCTCATTTGCTCTAGGCCAGTAAAATCCCGCTCGGTATGCTTTAGCCACAATGGTCCGAGAGGACGCATGGTGGCCACAGGTCCCCGAGTGGATATCATCGAGGATTATCCGACCTTCTTCCGGTGTTATGCACTTCTGACCGATTCCAGTCGCGCTTTCTCTATACAACTGTCCCTTTATGACTGTGAAGGCCTTGGATCGGCGGACGATCTGTCGAGCCTCTTCCTCGTCTTCTGGGAGCTCTTTCCTTAGGATATACGCGATGTACGGTATCGTCCAGTCGGGAGTGATTGCCAAGACTTCCATGATTAGGTCGACCACAGCAGGAACTTCGACTTCAGTTGGATCTGTGGCACTTTTCGGTTGTGGGGCTTCTTCTGTGAAAGGATCCTCCTGGACTGACGGCGAGCGGATGTGCTCAAGAAACACATTGCTGGGAATGGCTTCTCTCTTGGAGCCTATTTTTGCCAGATCATCAGCCGCTTGTTTTTTCAGTCGGGGGATGTGATGAAGCTCTAACCCCTCGAATTTCTTTTCTAGCTTTCTCACTGCATTGCAATAACCAGTCATAGCTGGACTTCTGACGTCCCACTCCTTCATCACCTGATTAACCACCAAATCTGAGTCGCCATAGACCATGAGGCGACGGACGCCGAGTGAAATGGCCATGCGCAACCCATACAAAAGTGCTTCATACTCTGCTTCATTGTTGGAGGAATCAAAGTGAATCTGGAGAACATATCTGAGCTTATCTCCTCGGGGGGAGACTAGAACTACCCCAGCACCGGAACCATTCAGCATCTTAGATCCATCGAAGAACATGGTCCAGTGCTCCGAGTGAACTTGAGTCGGAAGTTACTGTTCAATCCACTCGGCGATGAAATCTACGATTGCTTGGGACTTGATAGCCTTCTTTGCTTCAAACTTGGTATCTAAGGGAAGGAGTTCAATCGCCCACTTGGCCACTCGACCAGTTGCATCTCTGTTATGCAGAATCTCTGACAGTGGGGCGTCGCTGACGACTGTAATGGAGTGGTCAGAAAAGTAATGTGCAACCTTCTTGGTGGTCATATAAATCCCATATACAAGCTTCTGGTAGTGAGGGTATCTTTGTTTTGAAGGTGTCAAAACTTCAGACACATAATAGACTGGGCGCTGAACTCTGAAGGCCTTTCCTTCTTCTTCCTGCTCGACCGTAAGTACTGTGCTGACAACTTGCCCTGTGGCTGCAATGTAAAGTAGCAGAGGCTCTTTGCTGATTGGGGCGGCAAGCACCGGCTGGGTGGAGAGCAGAGCTTTGTGCTCTGCAAATGCTGCATCAGCTTCCGGAGTCCACTCGAACTTGTCAGACTTCTTCATCAGTCGGTAAAGGGGCAACGCCTTTTCACCGAGACGAGAAATGAATCGACTTAGGGTGGCCAAGCAGCCTGTAAGCTTTTGGACGTCGTGCACGCGAACGGGACGCTTCATCCGGAGTATGGTGCCAACTTTTTCAGGATTGGCGTCGATCCCCCGTTCGGAAACGAGAAAACCGAGTAACTTTCCACCTGGAACTCCGAATGTGCACTTTGATGGATTGAGCTTGATATCATACCTCCTGAGGTTGGCAAAGGTTTCGGCAAGGTCAGCTCGCAGGTCGGAACCTTTGCGTGACTTGACCACAATATCATCCATGTATGCCTCCACATTCCGACTGATTTGAGTGAGTAAACACTTCTGAATCATTCTCATGAACGTGGCTCCGGTGTTCTTGAGGCCGAACGGCATGGTGACATAAGCATCCGAATGGGGTGATGAAAGCTGTTTTGATTTCGTCGGGTCCATACAGACGGATCTGATGGTACCCGGAATAAGCATATAGAAAAGACAATCTCTCGCACCCTGCAGTCGAGTCGACTATTTGGTCGATGCGAGGGAGAGGAAAATGATCTTTCGGGCAGGCCCGATTGATATGTTTGAAATCAATGCACATGCGAAGTGACTTGTCCTTCTTGGGGACCATGACGACATTGGCGAGCCACTCGGAGTGGTAAATCTCTCGGATAAACTCCGCTGCTAAGAGCCGAGCCACCTCCTTGCCAATGGCTTTCCTCTTCTGGACGGCGGACCGTCGAAGATGTTCTTTCACAGGCTTGAACTTCGGGTCGACTCGTAGACGGTGCTCAGCCAGCCGTCTGGGAACTCCAGGCATGTCAGAGGGTTTCCATGCGAAGATGTCCCAGTTCTCACGGAGGAGCTGGATGAGCGCTTCTTCCTATTTGGAGTCAAGCGTCGTTGAGATGTGAGTCGGGGCAGCATCGGGGTCGGTCGGGTGAATGTGGATTGTCTTTGTTTCACCGGACAACTGAAAAGCTGATTCTGAAGCAGGCTTCTTGGCTCGTAGCAACTCGCTTGGATCGGCAATCTTTTGGTACTCTTGCAGCTCGACCACTGCCATCTGAGCATCTGCAATCTTTGAGCCCTTCTGAAAGCACTCTTCCGCCTTCTTCCGATTGCCTGTAACAGTGATCACACCTTTGGGCCAGGCATCTTCAGTTTGAGATACACGTAACATGGCCGGGCCATGAAGCGTGCGTAAGCTGGCCTGCCCAAAATGGCGTGATAAGCACTTTGGAAGTCCACAACCTCGAATGTCAACTTTTCCTTGCGGTAATTCTTTGAATCACCGAAAACCACATCAAGAGCGATCTGGCCGAGTGATTGGGATTTCTTCCCAGGAATGACTCTGTGGAAACTCACGTTACTGGTGCTGAGCCTGGACATCGGAATGCCCATTCCTTTCAATGTTTTAGCATACAGTATGTTCAGGCCACTGCCACCATCCATCAGGACTTTAGTCAGTCGAGTGCCTTCAACAATTGGGTCGACCACCAAAGCTTGCCCCCTAGGGGTGGCAATGTGCGTCGGGTGATCAGACTGGTCGAATGTGATGGCAGTCTGAGACCACTTCAGGTAACTGGGTGTTGCCGGGGCAACCATGTTCACCTCTCAGTTAATGACTTTCAGTCGACTTTTGCTTTCGACATCGGCAAAAATCATCAGGGTGGAATTGACTTGGGGGTATCCATCGTCACTGTGTTCCTTGTCCTCGACTCTGTCCGACTCTTTTTCCTTATCCTTGGACTGCTTTCCTTGGAACTGCTGGATCAGGAGCCGGCACTGTCGAGTGGTATGCTTTGGGTAAATAAAATTACCCTCTTCATCCTTCTTGGTGTGGATGTGACATGGCAGATCCAAAACATCATTTCCGTCTTGATCCTTGACTTTCTTGGGCTTCCAGGGGCCTCTGGGTTTTCCCTTGAAATTTCCCTGGGTTGCGGCCAGGGCCTCCCCAGGGGCGGCTGGCTCGGCCTTCCGCTTCTGCTTCCGACTGGAATTGCCTCCGGTTTCCTGGGCGACTGCTTTCTGCTTGCCACTCCGGAGTCGATCTTCATCTTCTCCGTTAGCGTACTTGGTGGCAATCTCCATCATCCGATTCAGAGACATCTCTCCAGTCGACCGAACTTCAGATTCAACTCTTTGTATTTAACACCTTCCTTGAAGGCACAAACTGCTTGATGGTCTGGCACATTCTCAACCGAGTGATGCAGCGTGATCCACCTGTGGATGTATTCCCTCAGAGTTTCATTCGGCTTCTGCACGCAAGACCGCAACTCTGTAAGGCTTGCAGGTCGCTTGCATGTTCCTTCAAAGGTCGTGATAAACACTCGGGAGAGGTCCTCCCAAGTGTAAATGCTGCTGGGTGCTAACTGATTTAGCCACGCTCTGGCCGAGCCCTCTAACATGAGAGGCAAATGCTTCATGGCCACCTCATCATTGCCACCGCCAATCTGTACAGCCACTCGGTAATCTTCGAGCCAGGTGTCAGGCTTAGATTCACCGGTGAACTTGCTGATTCCAGTCGCCAGCCTAAAATTGGGAGGAATCACTGCGGCTCTAATGGCTCGACTGAAACACTCTGGCCCTGAAGCACGTACTCCGCTGCTGGCAGGCGCATCTCTGTTGTGGCCTTCTCGATGAGCTCTGTTCCTGTCAACCAAACCTTGAACGAGGATGGATGTCGCATCAAAGCCTGGGTCTCTGGGGTCGACTGGAATCCTCTGCCCAACACTATGAGGGCGTCTGTCATCTTGCCGTCGAGGCGCATATGACCCACTCCTCGGGGGAGGGGTTGGCACTCGACATCGATCATCATGGTCGAATCGGTGATCATACTGCTCATTCCTCCTGTACTGGTCACGCCGGTCACCATGTCCCTCACGCCTCGGGCGTGATCTCGGGCTGTGAGCCGACTCGACTGTATCTGTTGCGACAGATCGACTATGGATCCTATTCCGTGACTGAGAGACAACGGAATTCTGGTTTCCCGCCGCCCGGAGCAATGCTCTGATCTGTAACAAGCCCCTGCCAGCCTCCGACTGGGAGGGCTGAATCGATTCTGCTATACGGGCCGCGGCGGCCAAATTCTGAACTGGGGTTCGATATACCTGCGTCGGCGGGAAGAGCTGGCGTCGACTAGACTCGGGAGCCCGTTGACGCGCTTGCTCGTCGAGTGCTCGCTGGAGATTGTCCAGTCGAGTGCGCTCGGCCAAGTTGGCCAAACGCGCGTCCTCCAAGGCCCGGGCCTCGGGGGTCTCTCCGACGATAGGAGTGCGGAGCGCGTCCATGTTCCGGCGGCGAAGCTCCTCTCGCTGTAATGATGTGAGAGGTTCGGGGAGATACTCATCGTGGGGATGCGACGGATCACCCCCACCCGCGCCTCCATCAGCGCGAGGGAAACCGGGAGGACTGTGCGTTCTGTCGACCGCCAGAATCTCAGCCACTGGGTCACTGCTGTCGCACTCAGATGTGGTCTCCACGGAGCCAGTCGACAGGTCGAACAGGCCACAGAGGGATTCGTCGGGCTCGATTGCCGCGACTTGCGGGGTGGCCGACTGGCGAGCCACGGCATGCCTCACCCACCTCTGAAGTCTCGACCGATCGGAGCGCTTGCGCCGGTGGGAGACAGAGCAGGGAGACGATACGGGCACCGACCGATACTGGGTCGACGGTTGCCGCAGGAGGACGCCACGAACCAATGCGCGGAAATGCGTCACACCGCGGACGGGGAGCGCGTCGACGTCGAGTGGTGCCTCCTGAATCCAGGCGGAGTCATCGACGATGAAGGTGAGCGCGCCGAGACGGATCTCGCGGTCCTCCACCAAAACTCCGCAAGAAAACATGATCAAAGGGACCGGAAAAGATCGCAACTTCTCCAACTAAGCGCTAAGATTCCGGCCCCACGATGGGCGCCAACTGTCGTGGTTCTAACTCTGACAGTGATGTAGGGGGGTGAATATAGAAAGGCTAGATCTTAGCTATTGGGAAGTTGTTACACGCGAGGTTTACGAGTTCAGGCCCTTCTCAGAGGAAGTAATAGCCCTACGTCTCGGAGCCCGGAGGCGGTCGACTAGATTATGCGTGTATGGATTACAGGGTGGCGAACCCTTCATAATGAGGAGGGGGTGGCTTATATAGAGTTCGCCGGACCCCTCCTGCCCTCAGTAATGCAGGGTTTAAGGTGCATTTAAGATTGGGCGTTTCTAACGTCCCTAATAAAGTGCTATAATGATCATAAAGACTACTTAACAGCCGACCGTTTGCCTGCGGAGTGACTTTAGGTCTCCTGGCAGTCGAGTGGTTGGCTTCATGGTCGAGTGATAGCTTCTTGGTCGAGTGTCTTGAACCCGTCGAGTGGGATACCTTCAAGTCGATTGAAAGGTGACTCCTCCTAGGGGTGTCCTAGGGTAGGACTCTTTGGTCAGGTCCGTGTCCCTACCCTAGGTACATGTCTTCATCAGGCCCTTCACAGAGGGAAGAAGAGGTTGTCATGCGCTTTTATGGTTGGATGCACAAAATCTTAATGCAAAAGAACGTCACTTTATATTGCCGCTTGTGATAAAGAACATTATTATGTAGATCGTGTGGTAGATATCCATGAGTTTTTTTTGCAGAGATTCAAGAAAGATCTAGATCGTGATAGAGATATCCATGAGAATTTTTTCCTTTTGGGGAGAAAATGAAGAGAGATCTAGACCGTAATAATTTGGTGCCACTAGATTAACGGCTCCTAATTACTGATTAATGTGGGATTTTTTAGGGAGTGCCAAATTAGTATAGGTGTAGAGATTTTTTTTCCTTTTTGGTAGAAATTGAAGAGAGATCTAGACCGTAATAATTTGGTGCCTCCAGATTAACGGCTCCTAATTATTGATTAACATGGGAATTTTTAGGGAGTGCCACATTAGTATAGGTATAGATATAGATGTCAAAAAACAATGTGCTTTAAGACGGAGCCTTCTCGCATACCCGAACACCCTTCATTGAATAATGTCTATTTTTTGACATTCTTCGAATGACCCAACTTTTGCAAGCAGGTGGGCATGCCGATGGTAGGCATCCATGTCATGTTCGACTGATTTCTGACACCGTATGCAAGTTGCGAGATGTCCATCTCAGTTTATCGACCTTTTTTGATCGAGAAAACTTCAGAAAATGGAAAACATGTTCAAAACCTAAGCAACTTAGTATGGTGACTTGAATTCGTGCAAGTGGGCATGCCCGTGGTAAGCATCCATGCTAAGTTTGAACAAATTTTGACACCGCATGCAAGTTGCGAATGTCCGACCATTTATCAGCTTTTTTTGACCAAGAAAATTCTAGAAAATGCAAAAAAATCAGGGTCTTTTGCAAAAAAAATCTAGAAAATACAACTTGCTCTCAAACGGAGCCTTCTTAAAAAATGTATGAAAAATTCCAAAAACTTGTGTGTTCAAAAAACTTTTTGCTCTTTTTTTAAATGTTCTATTTTGACATATGAGAAAATTAAAGACATGAACATTTTATTTGCAATTTCTGTAGAATTTTTAAAATGTGAATATTTGTATTTTTGAACAAAATTTGAAAGGTTTTTTTTGACTTTTTGGAAAACAAGCACGAGTGTTTTTTGAAAAATAAAAAAGGAACAAAAAAGAAAAAAAGAAACAAAAAACAAACATATAAAAAAAACATAAATAGCAAGAACCTGGTTCGATACAGTAGATCGGTCGCTGAGGGATTTGCAAAAACCTCATGAATTTAGAAAACGTTCATGAGTTCCATTTTTTTATGGATTGGAATAAATGTTCACGAATTTGTTTAACTAAAAAATGTTCATGATTTTTTAAGAAAGTTGGTGCATTTGAAAAAAGTTGATGAATTTGAAAAAGGTTCACAAATTCCAAATTTGAAAAGTTTATGAATTTAAAAATGTTCAAGATCTTGAAAGATAGTTCACAAATTTGATTTTTTTTATCAAATTCTATTTTTGAAAAGGCTCACAAATTTAATGAATTCAAAAAAATTCACAAGTTTGTAAAAAGTTCACAAATTTGAAAATTAATATGAGTTAATTTTTAGAAGTATCATGAATTTGAAAAGTTTAAAAGTTTGGATAAATTTCATGAATTTAATGATTGTTCAAAAGTTAATTTTTTTTGAAAGTTCATGAATTTGAGATTGTTCACTAGTTTTTTTTGAAACTTCATGAATTTGAAGAAAGTTCAGAAGTTTGGAAAAAGTTTGCCTATTTCAAAAAATGCTTTGTGAATTTTTAAAAAGTTCAAAAATTCAAAATAATGTTCGTTAGATATAAAAATGAAAAGAAGGAAAAACAAAAGGAAAAAGGAAAATGAGAGAGAAAAATGCGAGCAAATACCCTGCATGAAAAAACCAAAAGAGAAATCGCTCAAAATAACCTTGCAGAACTTTATCCAAAAATGTACACAACAAGAATAAAAAGAAGTAGAATTGCGCACAACTGGTTGTCTGTCCAGCTGGTAATTGCAGCCGGAAATAAACCTAGTGGTGTTAGGATCGAATGTCAAGTGGCGCAATATAATTTGAAGCTTAAAAGGAAAAAATGTAAATGGGTCGGCGGGCGGCCCACCATATATATGAGAGTGGGTACGATTTAAGGTGGGTGGGATAGGGGTTGTACAGTAGCCGGGTTCTTGTGCGGGATCTAATTAAAAAGATCGAGTAGATTTGATCGGAACAAAAGATCAATTATATTTAATCAAAATGAATATCATTTAGACTTAATCGGAATTCAGGATACAAAAGAACAAAAGGAAGATATGGCCATCATGTGAAAACCTTATCCACAATATAACTTCTCATGGCATTGCTTGCTTTCCGTGGGTAGATCTGGAGGGATTTTGTTTGGAAACCTCTCTTTGTGGAAGGAGATATCAATTGCGATCATCGAAGCAAAAGAATAAGAAATTGAAGAACAGCCGATACAATAATCTTTTCAATGCTGGTTTAAGACGTAAAGACGAGGCACTAACTAGATATGTGCACATGATATCAATCATACACATATGATGTTGGTCATAATAATTAAAATTTTGATTGAGTCGCTAATAAACTATTTTATTGAGAATGCATTCCAAGCGGGTGGATACAGGGAACGACAATATTAGTGCCCCAAACAACAACAAGCATCACTAGAGAGTCAGGAATAAGCGCAACAACATATTTTCATATCGCCTGGTCCTGTCCTGCAGTAGGCCCCGAGCCAACGGTTACCGTCATGTCTGCATAAGTTTTGGCAGACATTTGTATTGCAGAATTGAATAGGCAAGCACTCTTCATGAAGATCAACTAAACATTGAGGAAATGCAATGATATTAATTACAAATGTCTAGTAAGGTCTATTGTAGAGAAAATAAGGAATTCGGTAAGAAGAAAAAAATGATTAAAGGATGTTTGGAGATACGTACGTTCATAGCAATAGGTTGGTAAGATCAAAGTGGAAGACATGATCATAACAACAATCAAGAATGAACAACCCATGGCATGTGTGCGATTGCTCTTGATGACTGTCATGGCCAAGACTGAGGAGAAAACTACTTTAATTTTGCATAATAATCTTATGATTGTCGTGCTCAGGTTGTGATATATATAATGGCAAAAACAAATAATAGGTAATAATCAATTAAATCATGCATTTATGGATAGATTGGATTTTATTAATGTACAAATATCATATTTATTTATGTTCTTTATATTGGGAATATTTTTTTCATTTATGTCAAAATCAGCACCGTTCTAAGGTTTTTCCTTTTCCACCCCATTTCGGTGGTCCTTCTAGGTGCATTTATTCAGATACACAAGCAAATCATGTAGATATCATATATTAATTTCCCTTTACTTTTTATATGAAAATCAATTCATAGAAATGTTTAGTTAACTGAGCTTACCGAGTTTAATTATTCCATGATATTTTATCAAATCTCATAAACTTTTGAACAAATTGGCTGCAATGCAGATATGTTTGTGATGTGATCTATATATAAGCCCCTGATACGTCTCCAACGTATCTATATTTTTTGATTGCTCCATGCTATATTATCTATTGTTTTGGACATTATTGGGCTTCATTATCCACTTTTATATTATTTTTGGGACTAACCTATTAACTGAAGGCCCAGCCCAGAATTGCTGTTTTTGCCTATTTTAGGGTTTCGAAGAAAAGGAATATCAAACAGAGTCCAAATGGAATGAAACCTTCGGGAACGTGATTTTCTAAACGAACAAGACCCAGGAGACTTGGACCCACCGTCGAGACACAAAAGAGGAGGCCACGAGGTAGGGGGGCGCGCCTACCCCCCTAGGCACGCCCTCCACCCTCGTGGGCCCCCTGTTGCTCCACCGACGTACTCCTTCCTCCTATATATACCTACGTAACCCCAAACGATCAGATACGGAGCCAAAATCCTAATTCCACCACCGTAACTTTCTGTATTCATGAGATCCCATCTTGGGGCCTGTTCCGGAGCTCCGCCGGAGGGGGCATCGATCATGGAGGGCTTCTACATCAACACCATAGCCCCTCCGATGAAGTGTGAGTAGTTCACTGATACGTCTCCAACGTATCTATAATTTTTTATTACTCCATGCTATATTATCTACTGTTTTGGACATTATTCAGCTTTATTATCCACTTTTATATTATTTTTGGGACTAACCTATTAACCGGAGGCCCAGCCCAGAATTGTTGTTTTTTGCCTGTTTTAGGGTTTCGAAGAAAAGGAATATCAAACGGAGTCCAAATGGAATGAAACCTTCGGGAACGTGATTTTCTCAAAAAACAAGACTCGGGAGACTTGGACCCTACGCCAAGACACAAAAGAGGAGGCCACGAGGTAGGGGGCGCGCCTACCC
>NC_041392.1:2419968-2447174 GCF_002162155.2 Triticum dicoccoides
CCCCCAGGTGCGCCCTCCACCCTCGCGGGCCCCTTGTTGCTCCACCGACGTACTCCTTCCTCCTATATATACCTATGTACCCCCAAACGATCAGATATGGAGCCAAAAACCTAATTCCATCGCCGCAACTTTCTGTATCCACGAGATACCATCTTGGGGCCTATTCTGGAGCTCCGCCGGACGGGGCATCGATCACGGAGGGCTTCTACATCAACACCATAGCCTCTCCGATGAAGTGTGAGTAGTTTACCTCAGACCTTCGGGTCCATAGTTAGTAGCTAGATGGCTTCTTCTCTCTTTTTGGATCTCAATACAATGTTCTCCCCCTCTCTTGTGGAGAACTATTCGATGTAATCTTCTTTTTGCGGTGTGTTTGTTGAGACCGATGAATTGTGGGTTTATGATCAAGTCTATCTATGAATAATATTTGAATCTTCTTTGAATTCTTTTATGTATGATTGGTTATCTTTGCAAGTCTCTTCGAATTATCAGTTTGGTTTGGCCTACTAGATTGATCTTTCTTGCAATGAGAGAAGTGCTTAGCTTTGGGTTCAATCTTGCGATGTCCTTTCCCAGTGACAGTAGGGGCAGTAAGGCACGTATTATATTGTTGCCATCGAGGATAACAAGATGGGGTTTTCATCATATTGCATGAGTTTATCCCTCTACATGATGTCATGTTGCTTAAGGCGTTACTCTGTTTTCATTAACTTAATACTCTAGATGCATGCTGGATAGTGGTCGATGAGTGGAGCAATAGTAGTAGATGCAGGCAGGAGTCGGTCTACTTGTCTCGGACGTGATGCCTATATACATGATGATACCTAGATATTCTCATAAATATGCTCAATTCTGTCAATTGCTCAACAGTAATTTGTTCACCCACCATAGAATACTTATGCTCTCGAGAGAAGCCACTAGTGAAACCTATGGCCCCCGGGTCTATCTTCATCATATTAATCTCCCAATACTTAGTTATTTCCTTTGCTTTTAATTTGCTTTTATTTTACTTTGCAACTTTATCACAAAAATACCAAAAATATTATCTTATCATATCTATCAGATCTCACTCTCGTAAGTGGCCGTGTAGAGATTGACAACCCCTTATCGCGTTGGTTGCGAGGATTTATTTGTTTTGTGCAGGTACGAGGGACTCGCGCGTAGCCTCCTACTGGATTGATACCTTGGTTCTCAAAAACTGAGGGAAATACTTACGCTACTTTGCTGCATCATCTCTTCCTCTTCGGAGAAAACCAACGCAGTGCTCAAGAGGTAGCAGAAGGATTTCTGGCGCCGTTGCCGGGGAGGTCTACGCAAAAGTTAATATACCAAGTACCCATCACATACCCTTATCTCCCGCATTACATTATTTGCCATTTGCCTCTCTATTTCCTCTCCCCCACTTCACCCTTGCCATTTTATTCTCCCTCTCTCTCTCTATCCTCCCTCTCTTTCTCTATTTGCCTCTTTTTGCCCGCTTGCTTTTTGTTTGCTTGTGCGTTAGTTCGTTTGCTTGTCGTTATGGCTAGTCCCTTACCTTCCGCCTCTATGTCTGAAGTTGGGGAAATTATTGTTGATATGGACAATAATAATATCATGAAAAATTCTGATGCTCCTGCTAAAGAACCACCCATCTTACATACAAAAAAATTCCGTGTTGGTAGTGGTAATATTATTGGAAAAAGGAGTTATTCAAGATTTCTTTACTTGTGCCGGTGCTTTACCTTCTATGGGTAGTTCCATCCTTCATAGAACTAGTAGTCTTGCGGACGCTATTGCCATGCTTGCAGTTGAACTTGAAAGACAATTCATGCACATGCACCCTTGCATACAAAGGATTTTCCTAGAATTTTCTAATATTGAACATTCTTCTGTTAAGCGTGCCGCTACTATCTTTTTGGCTCATGAGTTTAGATTCATAATAAAAGAAGCCAAAGAAATCTTTGCGCATTATAGGGTGGACGCTTGTCGTCCTCCCATAGAGGCCATCCTCTTTGATCAAGAAGAAATAATGCGTTTTCAATCTCTAGACTATGTTGCTTTCAATGAAAATCTTAGAAAAAGGGTTCCTACCAATGTTTTAGTTGATAGAATTTCTGAACTTAATGATGATTTGGCTATTGGAACACTTAACGTATGTCTTGCGATGGGATATCTGTGGTGACAATGGGATGTTCTATTGATTCACTTGATGTATGTTTTACCACTCAAATCACGGATTCCTGAGGTGACATTGGGGTAATCTATGCATAGGGGTTGATGCACTTTTTCGTCCTACGTTCTCTGATAGAAACTTTGGAGTGATTCTTTGTTGCACGTTGAGGGATTGCCATATGATCTAATTATGTTATTATTGTTGAGAGAACTTGCACTATTGAAAGTATGAACCCTAGACCTTGTTTCCAAGCATTGCAATATCGTTTTTGCTCACTTTTCCTACTAGTTACCTTGCTGTTTTTATATTTTCAGATTACAAAAACCTATATCTACCATCCATCTTACACTTGTATCACCATCTCTTCTCCGAACTAGTGCACCTATACAATTTACCATTGTATTATGCGTGTTGGGGACACAAGAGACTCTTTGTTATTTGGTTGCAGGGTTGTTTGAGAGAGACCATATTCATCCTGCGCCTCCCACAGATTAATAAACCTTAGGTCATCCACTTGAGGGAAATTTGCTACTGTCCTACAAAACTCTGCGCTTGGAGTCCCAACACGAGTCTACAAGAAGAAGGTTTCGTAGTAGATATCAAGCTCTTTTCTGGCGCCGTTGTCGGGGAGGCTAGGTAAGCGGCACTCGCATCCCATCAACGAAGCTCTTTTCTGGCGCCGTTGCCGGGGAGGTTAGCGCTTGAAGGTATATCTTTAGATCTTGCAATCGAATCTTTTAGTTTCTTGTTTTATCACTACTTTAGTCTATAAAAGAAAACTACAAAAAATGGAATTGAGGTTGCCTCATATGCTTCATCATTTTAATGTCTTTCGTGAAATTGATGGAAAGGAAAATTGTGCTCTAGTGTTAGCAGAAGAAGTCAATAAAATGTTTGGCTCTAAATATTTGTCTGATGAGCATGATTGCAATGTTGTTAGTATGAATTCCTTGAATATGCATGATACTAATGATATGCAAAGCCACAAGCTTGGGGATGCTATGTTTGATGAAGATTATATTTTTTGTCCCCCAAGCTTTGATGAGAAAAATTATTATGATGATAGCATGCCTCCTATTTATGATGATTATAATGACAACTCTAGGTAATATTGATCCCACTATTTTGGAGGCTATTGAATCTTTTCACAATATTGATGAAAGTGGATTTGGAGAGGTCATGACTTTATTTAGTGATGAATCCACTATTTCGGAAGAGGTTCCAATTGATTATGAGAACAAAGTTGCTACCTATGATGATTATTGTGATGACATATATTCTATAAAGAATAATGATAACCATAAAACTTGTCATCATGATTTTAATTTTCAACTGGATTATGCCTCACATGATAGTTATTTTGTTGAGTTTGCTCCCACTATTCCGAATGAGAAGAATTTTGCTTATATGGAGAGTAGTAAAATTTCTATGCTTGCGGATCATGAAAAGAATGATTTATGTGATAGTTATATTGTTGAATTCATTCATGATCCTACTGAAATTATTATAAGAGAGGAACATATGCTTTTACATATTGCAATAATATCAAGTTTCCTCTCTATGTGTTGAAAATCTTGGAGTTATACTTGTTTTGCCTTCCTATGCTAGTTGATTCTTGTTTCCATAAATTGTTTGCTCACAAAATCCCTATGCATAGGAAGTGGGTTAGACTTAAATGTGCTAGTCATATGCTTCATGATGCTCCCGTTATGTTTCGAATCTTATCTCTTATGTGAGCATCATTGACATCATCATGCCTAGCTAGAAAGGTATTAAAGAAAAGCGCTTGTTGGGAGACAACCCAATATTTACCCCTACTGTTTTTTGTGTGTTCACATGATTATGCTACTGTAAAAACCATGTTTTATAGATTTTGTTTCAATAAAGTGCCAAGTAAGACCTTTAGGATAGTGTGGATGATAGTTGATTTGATCTTGCTGAAAAACAGAAACGTTTGCGTCCAGTTGCAGAATTTTGAAAATTCACTGAAGCGTGTAAAATTCTGAATTTTTTACACAAGATTTATATACAAATTTCCTTCGTTGTCCTAATTTTTTAGAATTTTTGGACTTAGAGAAGTGTGGAAAGTTTCCAGATTACTACAGCCTGTTATGTTTTTGACAGATTATGTTTTCTATGTGTTGTTTGCTTATTTTGATGAATCTATGAGTAGTATCAGAGGGTATGAACCATGGAGAAGTTGGAATATAGTAGATATAACACCAATGTTAATTTAGAATGAGTTCACAACAGTACCTAAGTGGTGATTTGCTTTCTTATACTAACGGGTCTCATAAGATTTTCTCTTGAGTTTTGTGTTGTGAAGTTTTCAAGTTCTGGGTGAAGTTTAGATGGACTACGGAATAAGGAGTGGCAAGAGCCTAAGCTTGGGGATGCCCAAGGCACCCCAAGGTGATATTCAAGGACAACCAAGCATCTAAGCTTGGGGATGCCCCGGATGGCATCCCCTCTTTCGTCTCGTTCCTCGGTAACCTTACTTGGAGCTATATTTTTATTCACCACATGATATTTGTTTTGCTTGCAGCGTCATTTAATTTTATTTTGTTTTGATTGCTGTTTGAGTAATATCCCAAGATCTGAAATTCTTAAATGTTAGAGTCTTCACATAGTTGTACAATTATTCGACTACTCATTGATCTTCATTTATATCTTTTGGAGTAGTTTGTCGTTTGCTCTAGTGCTTTACTTATATCTTTTTAGAGCACGGCGGTAGTTTTATTTTGAAGAAATTGATGAACTCTCATGCTTCACTTATATTATTTTGAGAGTCTTTAAACAACATGTTAATTTGCTTTGGTTATGAATTTAGTCCTA
Organism: Triticum dicoccoides; assembly: GCF_002162155.2. Taxonomy (NCBI): domain Eukaryota; kingdom Viridiplantae; phylum Streptophyta; class Magnoliopsida; order Poales; family Poaceae; genus Triticum; species Triticum dicoccoides. The sequence continues at coordinate 2,424,959 of NC_041392.1, forward strand.
ACATGATGGGATATAATAAAAACTTTCATATAAAGTGCATTGAATACTATGAGAAGTTTGATTCCTTGTGAATGTTTTCAGATATGAGGATGGTGATGTTAGAGTCATGCTAGTGAGTAATTGTGGATTGTAGAAATATTTGAGTTAAAGTTTGTGATTCCCGTAGCATGCACGTATGGTGAACCGTTATGTAACGAAGTTGGAGCATGATTTATTTATTGATTGTCTTCGTTATGATCAGTGGCAGTCGTGGACGAGCGATGGTATTTTCCTACCAATCTATCCCCCTAGGAGCATGCACGTAGTACTTTGTTTCAATGACTAATAGATTTTTGCAATAAGTATGTGAGTTCTTTATAACTAATGTTGAGTCCATGGATTATACGCACTCTCACCCTTCCACCATTGCTAGTCTCTCTAGTACCGCGCAACTTTCGCCGGTGCATTACACCCACCATTACCCTTCCTCAAAATAACCACCATACCTACCTATTATGGCAATTCCATAGCCATTCCGAGATATATTTCCATACAACTTCCACCGTTCCGTTTTTTATGACACACTTCATCATTGTCATATTGCTTTGCATGATCATGTAGTTGACATCGTATTTGTGGCAAAGCCACCATTCATCATTTTCCATACATGTCACTCTTAGGTCATTGCACATCCTGGTACACTGCCGGAGGCATTCATATAGAGTCATGTTTTGTTCTAAGTATCAAGTTGTAATTCTTGAGTTGTAAGTAAATAAAAGTGTAATGATCATCATTATTAGAACATTGTCCCATGTGAGGAAATCGGAAAAAAGGAGGCCAAAGAAGTCAATCAAAAAAAGAGAGAAAAATATGAGAGAAAAAGAGAGAAAGGACAATTTTACTATCCTTTTACCACACTTGTGCTTCAAAGTAGCATCATGATCTTCATGATATAGAGTATCCTATGTTGTCACTTTCATGTACTAGTGGGAATTTTTCATCATAGAACTTGGCTTGTATATTCCAATGATGGGATTCCTCAAATTACCCTAGGTCTTCGTGAGCAAGCAAGTTGGATGCACACCCACTTAGTTTTTTTTTTGAGCTTTCATACACTTATAGCTCTAGTGCATCCATCGCATGGCAATCCCTACTCACTCACATTGATATCTATTGATGAGTATCTCCATAGCCCGTTAATACGTCTAGTTGATGTGAGACTATCGCCTTCTTTTTGTCTTCTCCACAACCACCATATTCTATTCCACCTATAGTGCTATATCCATGGCTCACGTTCATGTACTGCGTGAAAATTGAAAAAGTTTGACGACATCAAAAGTATGAAATAATTGCTTGTCTTGTCATCGGGGTTGTGCATGATTTAGTATTTTGTGTGATGAAGATGGAGCATAGCCAGGCTATATGATTTTGTAGGGATAACTTTCTTTGGCCATGATATTTTGAGAAGACATGATTGCTTTATTAGTATGCTTGAAGTATTATTGTTTTTATGTCAATTTTAAACTTTTATTTTAAATCATATGGATCTGAACATTCATGCCACAATAAAGAAATTACATGGATAAATATGTTAGGTAGCATTTCACATCAAAAATTATGTTTTTATCATTTACCTACTTGATACATCTCCAACATATCTATAATTTTTTATTGTTCCATGCTATTATATTATCCATCTTGGAAGTTTTATATGCATTTATATGCTATTTTATATGATTTTTGGGACTAACCTATTAACCTAGAGCCCAATGTCAGTTTCTGTTTTTCCTTGTTTTTGAGTTTCGCAGAAAAGGAATATCAAATAGAGTCCAAATGACCTAAAAATTTACGATGATTTTTTATGGACCAGAAGAAGCCCCCGATGCAAAAGAGTTGGGCCAGAAGAGTCCCAAGTCAACGACAAGGGTGGAGGGCGCCCCCACCCCCATAGGGCGCGCCCCCTGCCTTGTCGCTGACTCGTGGACCCCCCCTAACTTGTTACCGACGCCAAAAATTCCTATAAATATAGAAACCCCCAGAAATAAACCTAGATCGGGAGTTCCGCCGCCGCAAGCCTCTGTAGCCATGAAAAACCAATCGGGGGCCCGTTTCGGCACCCTGTCGGAGGGGGAAACCATCACCGGAGGCCATCTTCATCATCCCGGCGCTCTCCATGACGAGGAGGGAGTAGTTCACCCTCGGGGCTGAGGGTATGTACCAGTAGCTATGTGTTTAATCTCTCTCTCTCTCTCTCTCTTGTTCTTCATTTGGCATGATCTTGATGTACCACGAGCTTTGTTACTATAGTTGAATCATATGGTGTTTCTCCCCCTCTACCTTCTTATGATGAACTGAGTCTTGCTCTTTGAGGTTTTGTTATGTTGGATTGAGTATTGGATTTGAGAACACTTGATGTATGTCTTGTGATGGGATATTTGTGGTGACAATGGGATGTTCTATTGATTCACTTGATGTATGTTTTGGCACACAACTCGCGGATTCCCGAGGGGGCATTAGGGTAATCTATGCATAGGGGTTGATGCACCTTTTCGTCCTACGTTCTCCGATAGAAACTTTGGAGTGATTCTTTGTTGCACATTGAGGGATTGCCATATGATCTAATTATGTTATCATTGTTGAGAGAACTTGCACTAGTGAAAGTATGAACCCTAGGCCTTGTTTCCAAGCATTGCAATACCGTTTTTGTTCACTTTTGCTACTAGTTATCTTGTTGTTTTTATATTTTCAGATTACAAAAACCTATATCTACCATCCATATTACACTTGTATCACCACCTCTTCGCCGAACTAGTGCACCTATACAATTTACCATTGTATTGGGTGTGTTGGGGACACAAGAGACTCTTTTTTATTTGGTTGCAGGGTTGTTTCAGAGAGACCATATTCATCCTACGCCTCCCATGGATTGATAAAGCTTAGGTCATGCACTTGAGGGAAATTTTCTACTGTCCTACAAAACTCTGCGCTTGAAGGCCCAACACGAGTCTACAAGAAGAAGGTTGCGTAGTAGACATACAGCTCTTTTCTCGCGCCGTTGTCGGGGAGGCTAGGTAAGCGGCACTCACATCCCGTCAACGAAACTCTTTTCTGGCACCGTTGCCGGGGAGGTTTGCACTTGAAAGTATATCTTTAGATCTTGCAATTGAATCTTTTAGTTTCTTGTTTTATCATTAGTTTAGTCTATAAAAGAAAACTACAAAAAATGGAATTGAGGTTGCCTCATATGCTTCATCTTTTTTATATCTTTCGTGAAAATGATGGAAAGGAAAATTTTACTCAAGTGTTAGAAGAAGATGTCAATAAAATTGATGTCACGGACATGACGAGGAACTCCGGAATGGTTCGGAGGTAAATATTGACATATAGGATGATATGGTTTAGCGAAGGGGTATGGCCCACGGGGCTTTAATTGGTGCAAAAGGAGTTTTGCGGAGGCCAGGGGCCAAACGCCGAAGACACTGGCATCTGGCCTTGGGCCAGATGCCGAGGCCACATCTGGGCCAGACGCGAAGAGCATTTAACAAGTGTGCAAGCTGCTGAAAGAACCAAGTACAATCACCACTCTCCTTAGCAACAGCAACAAGAGTTAACTGTAATTGATGGGCAAAACAATGAACATAGTAGGCAGAAGGGGACTCATCCATAATCAGTTTTTTCAGGCCATTAACATTGCCTCTCATATTACTAGCTCCATCATATCCTTGCCCACGAACCATTGCAAAGGTCAAATTGTAGTCCATAAGAATTTTCTGAATTGCAGCTTTTAGTGTCAAAGAGGTGGTATCTTCAACATGAGCAAGACCATGAAATCTTACAACCGCCCTTCCTTTCTTATCAACATAACGCAAGCAAACAACCAATTGTTCATTCTGATACACATCACTAGACTCATTTGCAAGTATTGCAAAATGACCACCGTCAAGTTCTTCAATGACTAGTTTAGTAATCTCTTGTGCACAACATTTTATCACCTCTTGCTGTATATCATGGTGAGTCATCTTGCAGTTCTGTGGAGCATTCTTGAGAACAACCCTGTCAACCTCTTCAAAGTTTCCTGCTAGCCAATTTAGAAGCTCAAGGAAATTTCCTTTATTTAGCGAGTCTTCACTTTCATCATGCCCCCTAAATGCCAAGCCTTGGCTCAATAGAAATCTCACACACTTGAGTGTCCATGTCAAACGCTGTTTATACAAAGCCTTGTATTGTGAGGTGTTTGAAGCAATAGACTCCCTAATTGATGTTGTAGGTGTAGTGAACATATCATATTTTTCTTGAGCTTCAGCATGAGCACTACTAACAGCTCCAATATGCCTCTTCAATCTTCCTTTCATGTTCCAATTATTAAACCCACCATTCACAAATGCATCTCCTCCGGGACTTTTTGTTTTATCCTTGAACAAGTAGCAAACAAAGCAAAAAGCAGCCTCTTTTTCCATGCTGTACTCAAGCCACTTATGATCTTTAAACCAAGTAGGAGAAAGGCGACGAGAATGTCCACTAAAATCTCTAATTTCAAACTTATGATCCTTTGGTTGACAAGCTCCCAAGTCAATGTATCTCCTTCTAACTCTATCCTGGTCATTGACATGATATGAAGATATAGGGAGTCGCTTGCTCGGATCACGTTCCAGAGCAGCCAAATCTGCTTCAAATTGGGGAATTGATTCATCATCTTCATCAACCGCTTCATCATCTTCTATAATTGGGGTCGGGGAGCCTCTCTCCCTCTCCGGTTGTGGAGTTTCATCATGTGTTGGTACTAGTGCTAGCTGCAGATTGCTCTCAACCTCCTCAGAAATAGGAGTTGGTGTGGATGTAGAAGTTAACTTTCTTGCCTTTGAAGATTTGTCCCACAGTTCAAATAGCTAACATGCTTTCTTTTCATCCACATCACAATTACATAAACAGAGTAAAATCAGTGGCAATGTGGCATGGACTGTTGAACATTGAAAACAATTTCAAGTTACATAGTAATCACCAAATGAGTCACATAGTAAATACTAAGTAATTCAATTTCAATTTACAAGCAATCACTGAAAAATCTTCAGATTTGTTTAGAAAAGAGAGGGAAGAATACCTTGGTAGATGGCTGGATGCTAAACTAGATGTGGATGGCACGGACTTGGACTGCCGGAGGGCACTGCCGCGCTGGGGAGGCCTGGCCGCCGGTCGCCGGAGTGCCTGAGCCGCAGTCCGCAGAGGTACTGCGCAGAGGTGAAGGGCAAAGGGCAGAGCTGGGCGGGAGCAGAGGGCCGGAGGGTGAGGGCAGGGGAGGGAGAGGGCCGGCCGGAGGGGCGACGGAGAGGCTTGAGATGCCTGGCCTGGCCGCCGGGCGCGGGGCGCCGGAGCCGGACCTCGACGGAGCCACGGAGGTGCAGGAGAGGGCCGGCCGCCTTCAGCAGAGCTAGGTTAGGGGAATTGGGGCAGCGAGGGGATCGATTGAATCTGGGCGCTCGACTGCTCGCGCGCCTAACCAGACGCCGGTCTGGTCCAGTGCGTAACGTGGAGTGTTTGGGCTGGGCCAAATCTGTATAATATACATAGTAATTTTTTTAGCCGAAAATCTTGGGTATTCCAGGGAAGTTCCTGGAAGACCCCCGGCGCCGCCGCTGCCCTCCACCCTCTTGGAAGCGGAGCGGAGGGAGCTGAAGAAGAGGCCTCGGCAACGCGATACCACTGATCTTGGTTGAAGAAGCCATCCCAATCCGATCAACAGTTCCACGTGCACTGCGCCTACCTCATGCGTCAACTGTCAGTGTTCTTGAGAGTTGAGACCAACAGTGCCATTAAGCGATGACGTATTTGTTCGGAGGGGGTGCGAGCGGCAGATTGAGATGGTAAGACACGAGATAGGGATTTACCCATGTCCAGGCCCTCCGAGAGGAGGTAAGACTCTACTCCAGTCTTTGGTGGTTGCAGCACCACCTCCATCTACATGGCAAACTCGTCGTCCGCGCCGCTGCGATGACCAAGGTCGGCTTATGCTCCTCGTGGTCCGAGGAGACCGGCTCCACCTTGACAATGGATGGGGTTGTGGCTGACAACGGACCCGACGACCAGGAGTGATGACTCAGTCTAGATCTAGAGCTCCCCTGGATCCAGTGTCCCAGCCTGGCGGCTGGTCAGAGTGGTAACCATCGAGTAACCACCACGCTTGGGTCTTCTTGGCTTTCGTCTCCTTGCCCATCACGACGGCCAGAGGTATGGTGGTGTGGGTTGGCCGATGGATGTGCGGGAGAGGATGAGGAGTGTGCACATAGAATTTGTGCGAATGAGGCATGTCAGCTTTAAAGCCGGAGTAGGCTTTTAGGTCGTCGTGCTACCGTAAATGTGGGTAGGTGGCAGGCCGATCAGCCGGTGTGAATGCGTGGAGGGTTCTAGAACCGGATGGCCGGAGAGGGGTTTTTGTAGTCCGGGGTGTCGGGGTCCGACATGGCAGATGCCTGCCGAAAGCTCCCTCGACTTAGGGCTGGCTTGTACGATTCCGGACATCCGGACAGGTTTGGCTCGATTTGTTGATCCGTGTTAGATGCTTGAAAAGTGCCGGGACAGCCTAGTGTGAATAATTGAATCGGGAGCTTATTGAATCAATCAACCGTATTTGCAAAAAAGAAAAAGAATCAATCAACGGTACGTCTGATATGATGGTGACACAAACGGTAACGAACCAGCCAACAAGCACGGAAGGAAAGGAAGGATCCTCTGATTAATTCTGAAAAAAACGTACTATATCCGCCGCATGGGATGGAAACTAATCCTCTGATTCTCAGCTCGTTTGGACAGTTTTTGAACGCTTTGGATTTTTGTAAACTAACGAAACTTGCGTCAATCACGTACTCTAGCCGGCCACACAACGGTCAATTGCTGGCTCCGTTCCGTTAAGTACTGCCGTCTTTCTCTTCCTCCTTCCGTTGTGCAGCAGCAGCAGCAGCACCAACACCAACACAGGCAGAGCCATGGCGATGATAGTCTTCGATACATGGAGTTCATTCGATGAACATGTATGTACCATTCATCCATGCCTTTATCTTATCTCCTTCCTGTCCTTTATTTACTTATGGTTAATTATTCATCAGGCCAGACGCTTCTCCTCTCATCAATGTTTTGGATCTTTATTATCTGGAAAAAAATGTTTTGGATCTTTATTCTGAATTTAAATTCTTGCCAAGAAATAGCAACAAAAAGAGTTTTTACGACCGCAGGACAAGGGGCTCACGCTCGCTATTATCGCTGACCAACAGAATATGGGGGTTGATGGATGCGATGATCCAGAGGGCGAGGTCGACTATGTACCTCTCAGTGTAAGTGTTCGCCTGCTGTACTTCAGATTAAATAGAATCTTGATTTTCCCAGCAAAAAAAAACTAGATTCATGATTTTGTAACGAATAAGTGCGTGACTTCTTGACTGGTCTAATTAACCTCATCGTGAGGACGTGAGGCCCGATTTTTTGCGACCAAATGATGACAATTTTTTTTTATGATCGTAGGAGGAGGAGCTTGCGCTCACCACTATTGCTGGCCAACACCCCATGGCGGCTGACAAATGCGGTGATCCAGAGAGCGAGGTCGACTTTGTCCCTCTCAGAGTAAGTGTTTTCTTCAGATTAAATAGTCATGATTTTGTAACTTATATGTATGTATAAGCGCACGGCTTCTTGATCAATCTAAACTTCATTTGTGGCAGGTCGTGAGGCCGGATGATGAGCAGCCAAAGCGTCCTGGCGGGCGGGTTAAAGTGTGTGCACATAAACCCAAGACGAAGAAACTAAGTTGATACACTCCCGAAATACATTCTTGTGTTTGCTCTTGTAAACAGAGCTTCTAGTCGTATATCTGAACTCACAATACTTAAGCTCGGGTTATCAAATCTTTTACCTTCTTCTTTTCTGCGGGTGATCAATCTTTTACCTTCAGCCGCATAGATAAGTAGATCTCGAGTTTGATGCTCTACTTTCACTGGTTATCTTGATAGGTGAAGAGAACGCGGCTGGCAGATTCCAAGAGTGACAAGGGTGATAATTTTGCGCCAATGGTAAGAACGGGATACCGAAATTTTGTTCATCGAGGCATTTTTGTATTCAACGCTTGAAAGAAACACATGTCCGTATATCATGTCTGTTTAAGAAGTAGATTGTGTACTTGTGTTACAGGGGAAGAGAGGGAGGCCGACACGCGCCAAGTCTGCTAAGAGCAAGACGTGGTGTAACCCGGAGTTTGTTTACGGCGACAACATCAACATTAGTAGCAGTAGTGAGAGCGATAGCGAGGGAAACAAAGATGTTGATTATAATCCTACGGTATGGTCATATATGGACCATTTTAAATTGCTTGATTTAAGCCTTTTGTCATTCAAATCTTGATCACAGTTGTTTGTAAGCAGATTAATTTTTATGAAGTAATTTGTGTACTTGTGTTACAGAGGAAGACAGGTAGGCTGGTACGCGCCAAGTCTGTCAAGAGTAATATGTGGCGTACACCGGAGTTTGTTTACGATGAAAACCTCGACATTAGCAGTAGTGGGAGCGTGACCGAGGGAAACAAAGATGGTGATTATGATCCGATGGTAAGGTCATTATATATCAGACTCATTTCGTGAAATGATAAGAAAACAAATGTTCGTAAGTACAGGTTAATATGTATGTCAAACTAAGAACATGTTTTGATTTGACAGGCATCCAACATTGATGGCCACCCAAAGAAATGTGCAAGGTACTTCCATCTCGTTGATTTTTTTATGAGTGGAGTGTCATAAAAATAAAAGACCTCTGGTGTGTTTGACTCACAACCGAATCTTCGAACAGAAGATCTCGACGGAGGCCAGCACGCGCCAAGTCGGCTAAGAGCAAGATGTGGCGTAAACCAGAGTTTCTTAACAGCGACAACATTAACATTAGTAATGGTGAGAGCGAGAGCGAGAGAAACAAAGATGATGGTTATTATCCGACGGTAAGGTCCTACATGGATCATTTAAAATTTCTTGATTTAAGACATTTTCTTCATTCAAAGCTTGAAAGAATTACAGGTTCATATATAAAACAGAACAAATGTTTCCAACCAGATTAATATGTATGTCAAACTAAGCACATGTTTTGGTTTGACAGGCACCTGACGCTGATGGCCACCGCCAGAAATATGCAAGGTATTTCATCTGAGTAGAGTGCTTTAAAATAAAAGATCTCGAGTGTGTTTGACTCACGCACCTGAATCTTCAAATGAATTACAGCTCCCATGACATACGTGGCTCTGCTTTCGAAAGAGCTTTGGAGGTAATGAAGAAATTGGCAGGAAGAGGAGCAAGCTTCATCAAGCTTATGCAACCCTCACATGTCGATAGGGGTTTCTGGCTTGTAGGTTTATTTTTTGGAGGTTCGTTAGCTTACTTTTTTGGTACCTCCGTATTTGAATTTCTCGTTGTTCCTCCCCTAGGGTATCCCGTGTAAATTTTGCAAAGAGCATCTTCCGGAGAAAGACACTCTGATGACCCTAGAAGATGAAGAAGGACGGAGTTACAATGCAAACTACCTTGTCTCTAGGGATGGACTTAGCGGCGGGTGGAAAAACTTTGCAGAAAGGCATAGCCTTAAGGTCGATGACACCCTCGTCTTTCGACTCGTGAGCTCGGAAAAATTCAAGGTGACTTGTTTCATCAATTTCCGTATGTCATTCCTTTGTGATATTTTTTTTGTCAAATGCATGGCAGAAGCAGTGCCCATTGATTCTTTTAGTGATTTAATTATTAGCAACTGCCTATTGTTTTCAGGTGTACATAGTAAGAGAGAATGAGCTGACGACAACTGATGATGATGTCAACTCCAAGGACGAGGATCTAAAGGTTACTACCGAGGGCAACAGCACAAGAGCCAACGATGACAGCAACAACGAGATCGACCTAGCAGCAGCCAATGATGTTGGGCCGCCGTCAGTGGAGAATATGAGACTGAGAGCCCTAGTGTCGAAGGTGGCGACAATCCAGGATGCTCTCAAGGCGGCGAATGAGGAGGTGGGGGAGCTGGAGTTGAGTGTGAAGAAGGCCGCACAGGCTGTGCGGCAGATAGCGACGAAGGTTGTGAGTTGTGAGACTGAGGCCGGAAGATGAAGCCATGACATGCAAAGTTTAGTTGGCACTCTTACTAGCTACACCGAGTTCATCTTCAAAGACTTGTCAAGTTTCTGCTCACATGCTAATAATTAGTGGCCACATCCAATCACCCAAGCAAGGCAACGTCAGAAGCATGTACGGTCCACTTGAGGAGTTCAGCATGTCTTGTGCCCTTTGTTTCAGTCTTTAATATCTCCTCTCTGAAATCCAATAGAGATATTGATCTCCTCTAACATGCATGTGTGAGCATGAGCTGACAGCTTTGTATAAACTTTGTTCCCCTTTAAAGTTCTTTGCAAGTTTCTTTTTGCTGATCGGAAATTCCAGAAACCGAGACGGGTTTTCCACTCTCTATCTCCGAGTCTCAAAGTATTTACCAATGTGGCATGAAGACACTACTCCCTCTGGAAAAGGAAGTGATGTTCATACGAATTGCCGAATTCTCAGTCTAAGTATTTGAAATAATGCCGTTGGTCAAAGTCTGACTACATGTCCAGATCAACAACAACAAAAAGTTCTCTATGTGTCCTAGTAGTAGTACCAAACAAAGTACCATACATGCCAAGAGCTGGCATTGCACAGTAGTTAGTACTAGGAAGGAGGTGGAGCAATATAAGGTGAGGTTCAACTCAAATGAAACAGATATTTTCTCCCCAACTAGGGGCCTGAGGCTAGGGGGTCCATTGTCCCCATATCTTTTCTTGCTATGTGGTGAAGGACTATCTGCTTTGATTGCCCATGAGGAAGAACTTGGGCATCTAAAAGGGGTGCAGGTTTGCCGTGACTCCCCTTTCATCTCTCATCTACTCTTTGCTGATGACTCTTTAATTCTTATGAAGGCAGATGCTTCTAATGCTATCACACTCAAGAATATTCTTGATGATTACTGTCAGGCCTCAGGGCAAATGGTGAGTGCTGCAAAATCTTCAATATATTTCAGCCCCAACACAAGTGTTGATGGCAAGGTGGAAATTTGTCAAATCCTTGATATTATGACAGAATCTTTGTCTGACAAATACTTGGGCCTCCCCTCAATGATTGGTGTTGATCGGGTTGACTGTTTTAAACATCTTATTGAAAGAATTCAGAAGTTGGTTAATGGATGGAAAGAAAGAACCTTGTCTTATGGTGGTAAGGAGGCTTTAATTAAGGCGGTGGCTCAAGCTATCCCAACCTATATGCGATGGGTGTATTCAAATTTTCAAAGAAAATTTGTAAGGGAATAACTGATACTATATCGCATTTTTGGTGGGGTGATGGTGAGGATCAACACAAATTACATTGGTTTGCTTGGTGGAAGATGTGCATCCCTAAACTTTGGGGAGGCATGGGTTTTCATGACATTCATAGCTTTAATTTGGCTATGCTCGCTAAGCAATGTTGGAGGCTCATTGATAACTATGATTCTTTGTGTGCAAAAGTCCTAAGAACCAAATACTACCCCTTTGGTGATTTGTTAAATTGTGAACTAAAAAAGGGTTCGTCATATGTTTGGCAGAGTATCTGGGCAGGGATACAAACTTTCAAGAAAGGCTGCATATGGAGGGTAGGAAATGGGATGAAGATAAACATCTGGGAAGACTGCTGGATACCAAATAGTATATCGAGGAAGATTATAACAGTCCGGGGCAACTGTGTTCTGACGATGGTGAATGAACTTATAAATCCTGTCACTGCAGAATGGGATGAAGTACTAATACGGGACAACTTTTGGCATATTGATGCGGAGAGGATTTTGCAAATTCCGATCTTTCATCATGATACGTAAGATTTTGTTTCTTGGCACCTTACAAAGTCGGGCAATTTTTCTGTCATGTCTGCCTACTACAGGCAATGGGAGGACACCTACGTATCAAATAACTCAAATCCCTCTGGAATAAGTGGCTCCTTGGCTCACCCAGCGTGGAAGAAACTTTGGAGCTTAAAGGTACCAAGTAAGATAAAAATATTCTTGTGGAGATGTTTACATAATGCAATTCCTTGCTGTTGCGTGTTAGCGAATAGGCATATAGCTCAATCAGGACAATGTCCACTCTGCTTGAAAGAAGCGGAAGATGTTGCACATATGGCGTTCAAGTGTACCCAGGCTCACGAGATTTGGAGGAGCCTAGGCGTACATGAAATAATAGAACAAGTGGCTACACCTGGCAGATCGGGGGCGGAGATACTGGAGATATTTCTCTGCGACCCAGCGCATCAAACACAATATATGGACTCGGTTGATCTAACTGAGTTGATTGCTGTGGCGAGCTGGTATCTATGGTGGCGAAGAAGGCAATTTGTGCGACAGGAAGAGGTTCAATCTCCTGTTCGATCAAGCCAGTCTATCCGTGCACTTTGTTTGAATTTTGTGAGAGCAGCGAGCAAACCTACAGCAACCCATCGTTAGAACCTATGGAGAAAACCGATGCTGGGCCAACTTATTCTTAATGTTGATGCTGCGTTCTCGGAAGAGGAGAATACAGGTGCTTGTGGGGCAATTATAAGGGATAGCAGCGGTATGTTTGTGGGCGCGGCAACGGCTAAACTCGAGCACGTGGCAGATGTGGTGTCAGCGGAAGCAGCCGCACTTGTGGAGGGACTCAAGTTAGCCAGTTCTATTGGTGCCAACTCTATCTTGGTACAAATGGACAATTTAATCATTGTGGAAGCAATTCAAAAGAATAATGGCCATTCAATGATCGCTGCTCCTATTCTTGACGTCTGTCGAACTCTTCTTCACAACTTTGGAAAGGCTTTATTAGAGCATTGTAACCGTGAATCTAATATGGTAGCTCATGCGCTAGCTCATAATGGACGTATGGATCCACCAAACTTGTGGTTGGACGCACCTCCCGACTTTATTTCTGAACTTTTAGCGGACAATGTAAGCGTTGTTTAAATAAATAAAGCTAGCCATGAAGGCCTTTTCCTCGAAAAAAGGAAGGAGGTGGAGCAAATTAAGCCTCAGATCTGAGCAAATTTCATCTCATGAGGATGATGAAGAAAATTTCTTCATCTTTCGCTTGTAGCCATTCAAAACCAAGAAATAAACCATCAAGCATATTACTGTCGTGTTAAGAAATCACAAATCAAATCAAAATGGACAAGTAGCAGAGCAGAGTGGTTACATGAATCATGATTCAAGCCTTCTTCTCCGGCCCTGGCGCGTCCAGGGTGACGGCGGCGCATGTTGGGGAACGTAGCAATTTCAAACAAATTCCTACGCACATGCAAGATCATGGTGATGCATAGCAACGAGGGGAGAGTGTGATCTACGTACCCTTGTAGATCGACAACGGAAGCGTTTGGTTGATGTAGTCGTACGTCTTCACGGCCCGACCGATCAAGCACCGAAACTACGGCACCTCCGAGTTTTAGCACACGTTCAGCTCGATGACGATCCCCGGACTTCGATCCAGCAAAGTGTTGGGGAAGAGTTCCTTCAGCACGACGGCGTGGTGACGATCTTGATGTACTACTATCGCAGGGCTTCGCCTAAGCACCGCTACAATATTATCGAGGACTATGGTCGCAGGGGGCGCCGCACACGGCTAAGAATAAGATCACGTGGATCAAATTGTGTCTCTCTGGCCAAGAGGGGGAGGCCGGCCGGCCACATATGGCGCGTCAGGAGGAGTCCTACTCCCTCCGGGAGTAGGACTTCTCCCCCAATCCTAGTTGGAATAGGATTCATGAGGTGGAAAAGAGAGAGAGAGAAGGAGGAGGGCGCCGGCCCCCTCTCTCCTTGTCCTATTCGGACTAGGGGGGAGGGGCGCGCGGCCCAAGCCCTGGCTGCCTCTCCTCTTCTTCCACTATGGCCCATTAAGGCCCATATAGCTCCTGGGGGGTTCCGGTAACCTCCCGGTACTCCGGTAAAATCCCGATTTCACCCGGAACACTTCCGATATCCAAACATAGGCTTCCAATATATCAATCTTTATGTCTCGACCATTTCGAGACTCCTCGTCATGTCCGTGATCATATCCGGGACTCCAAACAAACTTCGGTACATCAAAATGCATAAACTTATAATATAACTGTCATCGTAACCTTAAGCGTGCGGACCCTACGGGTTCGAGAACAATGTAGACATGACCGAGACATGTCTCCGGTCAATAACCAATAGCGGAACCTGGATGCTCATATTGGCTCCTACATATTCTACGAAGATCTTTATCGGTTAGACCGCATAACGACATACGTTGTTCCCTTTGTCATCGGTATGTTACTTGCCCGAGATTCGATCGTCGGTATTCCAAATACCTAGTTCAATCTCGTTACCGGCAAGTCTCTTTACTCATTCTGTAATACATCATCCCGCAACTAACTCATTAGTTGCAATGCTTGCAAGGCTTAAGTGATGTGCATTACCGAGAGGGCCCAGAGATACCTCTCCGACAATCGGAGTGACAAATCCTAATCTCGAAATACGCCAACCCAACATGTACCTTTGGAGACACCTGTAGAGCTCCTTTATAATCACCCCGTTACGTTGTGACGTTTGGTAGCACACAAAGTGTTCCTCCGGCAAACGGGAGTTGCATAATCTCATAGTCATAGGAACATGTATAAGTCATGAAGAAAGCAATAGCAACATACTAAACGATCGGGAGCTAAGCTAATGGAATGGGTCATGTCAATCAGATCATTCACCTAATGATGTGATCTCATTAATCAAATAACAACTCTTTGTCCATGGTTAGGAAACATAACCATCTTTGATTAACGAGCTAGTCAAGTAGAGGCATACTAGTGACACTCTGTTTGTCTATGTATTCACATATGTATTATGTTTCCGGTTAATACAATTCTAGCATGAATAATAAACATTTATCATGATATAAGGAAATAAATAATAACTTTATTATTGCCTCTAGGACATATTTCCTTCAGTCTCCCACTTGCACTAGAGTCAATAATCTAGTTCACATCGCCATGTGATTCAACACTAAGAGTTCACATCACCATGTGATTAACACCCATAGTTCACATCTTCATGTGACCTATATCCAAAGGGTTTACTAGAGTCTATAATCTAGTTCACATTATTTATGTGATTAACACCCAAAGAGTACTAAGGTGTGATCATGTTTTGCTTGTGAGATAATTTTAATCAACGGGTCTGTCACATACAGATCCGTAAGTATTTTGCGAATTCTATGTCTACAATGCTCTGCACGGAGCTACTCTAGCTAATTGTTCCCACTTTCAATATGTATCTAGATTGAGACTTAGAGTCATCCAGATCTGTGTCAAAACATGTATCGACATAACTTTTTACGATGAACCTTTTGTCACCTCCATAATCGAGAAATATTTCCTTATTCCACTAAGGATAATTTTGACCAATGTCCAGTGATCTACTCTTAGATAATTATTGTACTCCCTTGCTCAACACAGTGTAGGGTATACAATAGATCTGGCACACATCATGGCATACTTTATAGAACCTATGGCTGAGGCATAGGGAATGACTTTCATTCTCTTTCTATCTTCTGCCGTGGTCGGGCTTTGAGTCTTTACTCAATTTCATACCTTGTAACACAGACAAGAACTCTTTCTTTGACTGTTCCATTTTTGAACTACTTCAAAATATTGTCAAGGTATGTACTCATTGAAAAAACTTATCAAGCGTCTTGATCTATCTCTATAGATTTTGATGCTTAATATGTAAGCAGCTTCACCGAGGTCTTTCTTTGAAAAACTTCTTTAAAAACACTCCTTTATGCTTTGTAGATTAATTCTACATTATTCCCGATCAACAATATGTCATACATATATACTTATCAGAAATGCTGTAGTGCTCCCACTCACTTTCTTGTAAATACAGGCTTCATCGCAAGTCTGTATAAAACTATATTCTTTGATCAACTTATCAAAGCGTATATTCCAACTCCGAGATGCTTGCACCAGTCCATAGATGGATCGCTGGAGCTTGCATATTTTGTTAGCACCTTTAGGATTGACAAAACCTTCTGGTTGTATCATATACAACTCTTCTTTAATAAATCTATTAAGGAATGCAGTTTTGTTTATCCATTTGCCAGATTTCATAAAATGCGTCAATTGCTAACATGATTCAGACAGACTTAAGCATAGATACGAGTGAGAAACTGTCATCGTAGTCAACACCTTGAACTTGTCGAAAACCTTTTGCGACAATTCTAGCTTTGTAGATAGTAACACTACTATCAGCGTCCGTCTTCCTTTTGAAAACCCATTTATTTTCTATGGCTTGCCGATCATCTGGCAAGTCAACCAAAGTCCATACTTTGTTCTTATACATGGATCTCATCTCAGATTTCATGGCCTCAAGCCATTTTGCGGAATCTGGGCTCACCATCGCTTCTTCATAGTTCGCAAGTTCGTCATGGTCTAGTAACATGACTTCCAGAATAGGATTACCGTACCACTCTGGTGCGGATCTCACTCTGGTTTACCTACGAGATTCGGTAGTAACTTGATCTGAAGTTTCATGATCATCATCACTAGCTTCCTCACTAACTGGTGTAGGTGTCGCAGAAACAGTTTTCTGTGATGTACTACTTTCCAATACGGGAGCAGGTACAGTTACCTCGTCAAGTTCTACTTTCCTCCCACTCACTTCTTTCGAGAGAAACTCCTTCTCCAGAAAGTTCCCGAATTTAGCAACAAAAAGTCTTGCCTTTGGATCTGTGATAGAAGGTGCATCCAAAAGTCTCCTTTGGGTATCCTATGAAGACATATTTCTCCGATTTGGGTTTGAGCTTATTAGGATGAAACCTTTTCATATAAGTATCACAACCCCAAACTTTAAGAAATGACAGCTTAGGTTTCTTGCCAAACCATAGTTCACACGGTGTCGTCTCAACGGATTTAGATGGTGCCCTTTTAAACGTGAATGCAGCTATCTTTAATGCATAACCCCAAAACGATAGTGGTAGATCGGTAAGAGACATCATAGATCGCACCATATCTAATAAAGTACGGTTATGATGTTCGGACACACCATTATGCTGTGGTGTTCCAGGTGGCGTGAGTAGTGAAACTATTTCACATTGTTTTAACTGAAGACCAAACTCGTAACTCAAATATTTGTCTCCGTGATCAGATCGTAGAAACTTTATTTTCTTGTCACGATGATTTTCCACTTCACTCTGAAATTATTTTCAAATGTTTCAGACTTATGTTTCATCAAGTAGATATATCCATATCTACTCAAATCATCTGTGAAGTTCAGAAAATAACGATACTTGCCGTGAGCCTTAACACTCATCGGACCGCATACATCAGTATGTATTATTTCCAATAAGTCAGTTGCTCGCTCCGGAGAACGGAGTCTTAGTCATCTTGCCCATGAGGCATGGTTCGCAAGCATCAAGTGATTCATAATCAAGTGATTCCAAAATCCCATCAGCATGGAGTTTCTTCATGCGCTTTACACTAATATGACCTAAATGGCAGTGCTACAAATAAGTTGCACTATCATTATTAACTTTGCATCTTTTGGTTTCAATATTATGATTATGTGTATCACTACGATCGAGATCCAACAAATTATTTTCATTGGGTGTGTAACCATATAAGGTTTTATTCATGTAAACAGAACAACAATTTATTCTCTTACTTAAATGAATAACCGTATTACAATAAACATGACCAAATCATATTCATGATTAACGCAAATACCAAATAACACTTATTCAGGTTCAACACTAATCCTGATAGTATAGAGAGTGTGCGATGATGATCATATCAATCTTGGAACTACTTCCAACACACATCGTCACTTCACCCTTAACTAGTCTATGTTTATTCTGCAACTCCCGTTTCGAGTTACTAATCTTAGCAACTGAACTAGTATCAAATACTGAGGGGTTGCTATAAACACTAGTAAAGTACACATCAATAACATGTATATCAAATATACTTATATTCACTTTGCCATCCTTCTTATCTGCCAATCACTTGGGGAAGTTCCGCTTCCAGTGACCAGTCTCTTTGCAGTAGAAACACTTAGTCTCAGGCTTAGGACCAGACTTGGGCTTCTTCACTTGAGTAGCAACTTGCTTGTTGTTTTTCTTGAAGTTCCCCTTCTTCCCTCTGCCCTTTTCTTGAAACCAGTGGTCTTGTCTACCATCAACACTTGATGTTTTTCTCGATTTCTACCTTCGTCAATTTCCGCATTACGAAGAGCTTGGGAATCGTTTCCGTTATCCCTTGCATATCATAGTTCATCATGAAGTTCTACTAACTTGGTGATGGTGACTAGAGAATTCTGTAAATCACTATCTTATCTGGAAGATTAACTCCCACTTGATTCAAGCGATTGTAGTACTCAGACAATCTGGGCACATGCTCACTAGTTGAGCGATTCTCCTCCATCTTTTAGCTATAGAACTTGTTGGAGACTTTATATCTCTCAACTCAGGTATTTGCTTGAAATATTAACTTCAACTCCTAGAACATCTCATATGCTCCATGATGTTGAAAACGTCTTTGAAGTCCCGATTCTAAGCCATTAAGCATGGTGCACTAAACTATCAAGTAGTCATCATATTGAGCTAGCCAAACGTTCATAACGTCTGCATCTGCTCCTACAATAGGTCAGTCACCTAGCGGTGCATCAATGACATAATTCTTCTGTGCAGCAATGAGGATAAACCTCAGATCACGGATCCAATCCGCATCATTGCTACTAACATCTTTCAACACAATTTTCTCTAGGAACATATCAAAATAAACACAGGGAAGCAACGACACGAGCTATTGATCTACAACATAATTTGCAAAATACTACCAGGACTAAGTTCATGATAAATTTAAGTTCAATTAATCATATTACTTAATAACTCCCACTTAGATAGACATCCCTCTAATCCTCTAAGTGATTACGTGATCCAAATCAACTAAACTATGTCCGATCATCACGTGAGATGGAGTAGTTTCATCGGTGAACATCACTATGTTGATCATATCTACTATATGATTCACGCTCGACCTTTCGGTCTCCGTGTTCCGAGGCCATATATGTATATGCTTGGCTCGTCAAGTATAACCTGAGTATTCCGCGTGTGCAACTGTTTTGCACCCGTTGTATTTGAACGTAGAGCCTATCACACCCGATCATCACGTGGTGTCTCAGCACGAAGAACTTTCGCGACGGTGCATACTCAGGGAGAACAATTCTTGATAATTTAGTGAGAGATCATCTTATAATGCTACCGTCAATCAAAGCAAGATAAGATGCATAAAAGATAAACATCACATGCAATCAATATAAGTGATATGATATGGCCATCATCATCTTGTGCTTGTGATCTCCATCTCCGAAGCACCGTCGTGATCACCATCGTCACCGGCGCGACACCTTGATCTCCATCGTAGCATCGTTGTCGTCTCGCCAAGCTTGTGCTTCCACGACTATCGCTACCGTTTAGTGATAAAGTAAAGCATTACAGCGCGATTGCATTGCATACAATAAAGCGACAACCATATGGCTCCTGCCAGTTGCCGATAACTTAGTTACAAAACATGATCATCTCATACAATAAAATTTAGCATCATGTCTTGACCATATCACATCACAACATGCCCTGCAAAAACAAGTTAGATGTCCTCTACTTTGTTGTTGCAAATTTTACGTGGCTGCTACGGGCTTAAGCAAGAACCAATCTTACCTACGCATCAAAACCACAATGATAGTTTGTCAAGTTGGTGCTGTTTTAACCTTCGCAAGGACCGGGCGTAGCCACATTTGGTTCAACTAAAGTTGGAGAAACTGTCACCCGCAAGCCACCTATGTGCAAAGCACGTCGGGAGAACCGGTCTCGCGTAAGCGTACGCGTAATGTCGGTCCGGGCTGCTTCGTCCAACAATACCGCCGAACCAAAGTATGACATGCTGGTAAGCAGTATGACTTATATCGCCCACAACTCACTTGTGTTCTACTCGTGCATATAACAACAACATATAAAACCTAGGCTCGGTTGCCACTGTTGGGGAACGTAGCAATTTCAAAAAAATTCCTACGCACACGCAAGATCATGGTGATGCATAGCAACGAGGGGAGAGTGCGATCTACGTGCCCTTGTAGATCGACAACGGAAGCGTTTGGTTGATGTAGTCGTACGTCTTCATGGCCCGACCGATCAAGCACCGAAACTACGGCACCTCCGAGTTTTAGCACACGTTCAGCTCGATGACGATCCCCGGACTTCGATCCAGCAAAGTGTCGGGGAAGAGTTCCGTCAGCACGACGGCGTGGTGATGATCTTGATGTACTACTGTCGCAGGGCTTCGCCTAAGCACCGCTACAATATTATCGAGGACTATGGTGGCAGGGGGCGCCGCACACGGCTAAGAATAAGATCACGTGGATCAACTTGTGTCTCTCTGGGGTGCCCCTGCCTCCGTATATAAAGGACCAAGAGGGGGAGGCCGGCCGGCCACATATGGCGCGCCAGGAGGAGTCCTACTCCCTCCGGGAGTAGGACTTCTCCCCCAATCCTAGTTGGAATAGGATTCATGAGGTGGAAAAGAGAGAGAGAGAGAAGGAGGAGGGCGCCGGCCCCCTCTCTCCTTGTCCTATTCGGACTAGCGGGGAGGGGCGCGCGGCCCAAGCCCTGGCTGCCTCTCCTCTTCTTCCACTATGGCCCATTAAGGCCCATATAGCTCCTGGGGGGTTCCGGTAACCTCCCGGTACTCCGGTAAAATCCCGATTTCACCCGGAACACTTCCGATATCCAAACATAGGCTAAGCTAATGGAATGGGTCATGTCAATCAGATCATTCACCTAATGATGTGATCCCGTTAATCAAATAACAACTCTTTGTCCATGGTTAGGAAACATAACCATCTTTGATTAACGAGCTAGTCAAGTAGAGGCATACTAGTGAGACTCTGTTTGTCTATGTATTCACACATGTATTATGTTTCCGGTTAATACAATTCTAGCATGAATAATAAACATTTATCATGATATAAGGAAATAAATAATAACTTTATTATTGCCTCTAGGGCATATTTCCTTCAGCGCAGAGCTCCTCGTCCTCCTCGAGCGTCGCTATGTTCTCCGGAGTCAGCGTGAGCTCTGTGATGATGTGGCCGCCGCCCTCCTGGCCTGGGTATAGCGACGTCCTGCTATCGAACTTGTTGTCCCTGCCGTGACGGGGCGTCCCCCACCCAAAGTCGCAGCCGTACATGTCGAACCGCGACGAGCTTCTCATCATGGTCCCTGTTGGGTCGAAGAAGTGCAGCGTGCAGACCATGAGCTCAAATCCCAAAGAAAACTGAAGCTGATGATCAGCTGCTGATCGAGTCAGTTGGGAATAAAGACGAGCACCTCGCGAGCAAACAGGCAGGCTGGCCCGGTGGAGATTCCAGCGGACCGCAGCGGCGCACCAAGCGACTGCTGCTCGCCGTCGATGGTCGAGAAGCCAGAGAGGGGGTGGAGGGGCTCACGTCGCCGTCGTGTCCGTCGCCGTCCGTCGTTAGCGCCTTGCCCGATGGCTAGCATTTTTTTAGGGAGTGGGTAGCAGAATGGGCGCTAACGGCCCTGCTCGCGTTGGGCGGCCCACCAGGCCAGATGCTCACTCACTCAGGTCCTAGCTCCTTTGGTTGACTCTACTTTAAAAATAAATATATAACTTAAAAATATAACCGTTCAAAGAAAAAACTTAAAAATATAAAAAAAGAAAGTTAATCAGTGACCAGTTGTCTTTTCTAACAAAAAGTTCAAGAAATTGACAAAAAAGTTTGCAATTTTTTAAAATATTTCATGGTTTTCAAAAATTGTACTTTTTGAAAAAAAGTCTCATTTTTTTAAAAAAAATTGTGGATTTGCAAAGGTTCACAAATTTGAAGATTACTTGCAACTTTCAAAACAAAGTTCATGTATTTCGAAACACAAAATCACGGATTTGAAAAAATCATGTGTTTAATTTTTTATATATATTCCAAAAAAAGTTTGAGAATTTGAAAAACTGAGCACAATTTTTTAAAAAGCTTGTGAACTAAAAAATAAGAAAAAACCAGAATAAAACAGAAAAGGAAAAAACATTAAAAAATGAAACCCCAAAAAATAGTCCAAAAAATGTATAGAAAACTGGTCAAAAAAGAAACGAAGGGGACGAAGGTTCCCAAGACTAGTATG
>NC_041392.1:2447267-2451126 GCF_002162155.2 Triticum dicoccoides
CAAAAAAAGTTTGAGAATTTGAAAAACTGAGCACAATTTTTTAAAAAGCTTGTGAACTAAAAAATAAGACAAAACCAGAATAAAACAGAAAAGGAAAAAACATTAAAAAATGAAACCCCAAAAAATAGTCCAAAAAATGTATAGAAAACTGGTCAAAAAAGAAACGAAGGGGACGAAGGTTCCCAAGACTAGTATGAGCCTACCCATTTATCACATAGCGACCCAAGAGACACACACAGACCTTCCCAATGTGGTGCATACGCATAAGCCTAAAACCATCGCTTAAGGCGTTGAATGGGGCTTGCCACCATCAGGGATCAATTCCTTGGTGGGGGTGACTGGAGGATGGGCTAAAGGTAGCTTATATGATATCATGATGGGCGGTCTTCTTACAGATTGGGCTAGTATTATGGGACGGATGAAGTGGTCACGATTGTTCTCAGAATCGTGGAGGGAAAATAAAGCACTGCATGTACTAACCGTACTTATCTTGTAGTGGACTTATGCATGAAAGAAGTGGAGAGAAGTAGGGTGGGCTGTCAGGCTAAACAGAAACAAATCCACAGTGTTTTGCAGCAGAGTAACTGCATATTTGTTTGAGGTATTTTGTTCATGTCGTTGTATACAAAACATTTATATTATATTTTGTATCCTATCTATCATGATGTTGTACAAGAATAACTTTTGCACTTATGTGTTGTTACTGATGAACTATTGTGATATCCTACTTTCAACCACTTTACTTATTTATTTGTTGATGATGGGTTCCTCAATATTTTTCACTAAATTGTAATGGATAAATATATTATGGTGGGATACCCACGGATAGTCGCATCTACATCCTGAATATTCGCCTGAGTCGCTGCTTGTATGTTTGATTTTTCTAACTTAGTCCTTCAATTTCATAAAACCATGACATTTTCTACATCAATATGACCAAAAAAGTACAACAGGCCATCTCATGGGGAGGGATCAGATCTCCGTGTCTCATGGGGAGGGATCAGATCTTCGTTCGCGGCATCAAATGGACGACCGAGCGGTTGATCTTCTAGGATTATTATCCGATCAACGCGTATCACGCCTCATAAATTTGAGGGCCCTAGTTGATGGGATTTTGAATAATGGATTTAGCTGATTAGGTATACGGCCATATGGGCTTGGTGCCTAAAAGAAGTGGAGAGAAGTAGGGTGGGCTTTTGAGCTAAACATAAACAAATGCATACAACAAATCAATTCATTGTGTTCTGCAGCACAGTTGATATATATTTGTTCGATGTATTGTGTCCATGCCATTGTATATACGAGACATTTATATTACATTTTATATTTTATCTATCATGATGTTGTAGAAGAATGACTTTTGCACTAATGTGTTGTTGATGATATACTATTGTGCTATCACTTCCAATCACTTTACTCATTTACTTCCTGATGATGGGTTCCTCAATGTTTCTCACTAAATTGGAATAGATGAAGTGGATTGAGGTGGGATTCACATGGAGAGTCCAATCTTAAGGCTTATTATTCGCCTAGAGTCGCTCCTTGTATGTTTGATTTTTCTAACTTAGGCCTTCAATTTCACAAAATCATGACATTTTCTACATGAATATGACCCTCAAAACGTACAATGGGCCATTAATTATATGTATGAAACTCAACATAATAATAAAAAATTAAGACACATATAAAAACAACATATGTTGTTATACTTTCGTAGTAACTGAAACTATGCCTAAAACGTCATATTTTGTGAACTACTCCCTCCATCCCATAATATAAGATCTTTTTCAACACTGTGTTAAAAAAGCTCTTATATTATGGGACGGAGAGAGTAGATGCCACATATTGTAATTAAACAAAGTAGAATTCGTGTTCCCATTTACCATATGACTTGGTTTTCTGTGCAACTTTTTTGTATATTCCGAGCTATATGTAGCAAACTAAGTGTTGCTTATATATATTATGTATGTCCATGAGTCCATTTAAGCACGATTAAATATCTCAAAGGGGGTGTGGAAAATCAAGTGTGTAAAGCATTTTGTTCCTAGACCATACAAGCCATAGTCTAGGTGCAATTCAATAGAGCATTCTAGAGCAAACGAGTGTATGTTGCCAATGGTGCATGGTTTAGTGGATCCTATTTTCACTAGTTTTCTTCATTTCTTTTCTCGGTTTTCAATGGTTTTCTGTTCTTTTTTTCTATGATTTCTTTTCAGTTCCTTTGTTTCTTTTCTCCGTTTTAATTGGTTTTTTTTTCTTTTCTTTGTTTTCTTCGGTTGTCTATTTCCTTTTTGCATTTTTTCCCCATTTTTCTTTGTTTCTTTCTCAATTTTCACTGTTTTCATTCGTTTTTGTTAGTTTTCTTCTATATTTCTTTTCCTTTTTAGGGTTTATTTGTTTCTTTTTTGGGTTTGATTTTTTTATTTCTTCTTTTCTTCGGTTTTCTATTTCTCTTTCGCATTTTTTCATTTTCTTCGTTTCTTTCTCGATTTTCACTGTGTCACTCTTTCTTTTGTTAGTTTTGTTCTGTTTTTCTTTGCCCTTTTTATGGTTTATTTGTTTCTTTTTCAGGTTTGGTTGGTTTTCTTCACTTCTTTTTGTTTCTTTTGTCATTTTCAATTGTTACTTTTATTCAACACATGTCGACTTTTTGTCGCTGGGGATGGACTTAGCGGCGGGTGGAAAAACTTTGCGGAAAAGCATAGCCATAAGGTCAGTGACGCCCTTATCTTTTGACTCGTGAGCTCAGTAAAATTCAAGGCAAGTTATTTCATCAATTTCCATATGGCATTCCTTTGTGATTATTTTCTGTCAAATGCACGGCAGAAGCAGTGCCCAATTGCCTATTGTTTTCAGGTATATACAATAAGACATAGTGAGTTGACTGACAACTAATGATGATGTCAGCTCTAAGGAAGATGATGATGTCAAGCGTAATGAGGAGGATGCAGAGTGTAATGATGATGATGATGGATCATCGTCGATGGAGAAAATAAGACTACTGTCATGGATGAGAGCCCTTGCGTCGAAGATGGCTACTGTCATGGATGCTCTCAAGGCGGCGAATGAAGAGGTGGGAGAGCTGGAGTCGAGCGTGAAGAAGTCTGTGCAGGCTGTGTGGCGGATGGAAACGGCACCATGGTGACAAAAACATCACCAACTTGTGCAAATCTTGAGTAACTATCTAGGACGGTGTTTTCATGTGCACATCAGCTTCAACTTGTGCAACAGGAAAGGTGTTTTATTATGTATATGTGTGCCAAACAGCTACTGAACATCCAATTTCTCAAATCTCAATGTCATTTCTAGCGGTTCTGAACTTTTTATTTGAGTGGTTGAACTTTATATATTCAACTACATGTCTTGTGTCCTCCATTTGAATCTTCAATTTCTCCTGTCCGAAAGCAGCTTTCTTAAATCCCACTGAGACCTTCATCTTCTATAATATCGTCTGTGAGTAGGAGCTAACTGCTAAATCAGAATGCTTTAGTTGTAAACTTTCCTCCCGTTTCAACTTGGACCAGCTTGCTCATCTAGAGATCTTTCAAAAACATTCCTCGTCACATTCTGGACTATATCCGCGTGTCCAAATACAGGGCCTTGGCGGTGATGGAGTCAGCCAGGTGTTTGATAACTCTCAGAAGCAGCACTAGTAAGTGGGGGTGGCAATATTGTAGGATTTCATTTTTGGTGTTGCTCTTTGGGTGGCGATTCATGACTTTCAGGGTGAAAGCCTAAGGTTCATTGGTTGTGCCATGCAACTGCCTTGCTGAAGGAATTGTTTTGAGAGCTCGGACTTCCTTCAGGGTGAAAATCTAAGATCTTGGATCGGGCAAACATGGCGCTTGTGCACTGTTCA
>NC_041392.1:2452849-2453297 GCF_002162155.2 Triticum dicoccoides
CGGAGGGGGCGGCGGCACCTCTTTTAAGCGGTGTTCGATTTGCACGTCACACAGTTGCGTGGAGTGGATGGTGGTGTAGGACCCTGGTCAATCAATGATGACCGTAGCACCTCCTCCATCTAAGTGGTGAATTTGTCGTCCGCCGCCGCCGCCACGATGAGCAAGGTTGGTTTCCGCTCCTCATCGCCCAAGGAGATCAACCCCACCTTCACAGTGGATGGGCCCGTGGATGACGATATGCCCAACGATCGTGGGTGATGACTCTAAATAGATCTAGAGCTCGCCCCACCCCGGATCATGTGTCTTGGTAGCCACCACGCCTGGTTCTTATTGGTTTTCGTCTCCTTGCCCATGGCGGCGGCCGGCAATATGGTGGTGTGCGGTGGCCGGTGGATGCGTAGGGGAAGAGAAGGAGTGCGTGGATAGGATTTGCATGGAGGAGGCTGGC
>NC_041392.1:2453674-2454825 GCF_002162155.2 Triticum dicoccoides
AGAGGTAATAAAAATTACAACTATGTCCGTGGACCACCTACCGATGACTACAAGCATTGGATCAAGCCGAAGGTGCGCCACCATCATCGCCCCTCCTTCAATAGTCCGGCTCGATTTGGTGATCTGTGTTGGATGCTTGAAAAGTGTCTGGCAGAGTCTCATGAGAGTATTTGCAGGCGTTTTAGTAATCCACGTTGGAGATGCCCTTGTATGTAGAATCAATCGACTGTATTTTTCGCAAAAAATCAACTGTATTTTTCGCAACAAAAAGAAAAGAGAATCAATCAACGGTACGTCTGATATGATGCTGAGTTGCTGACACAAACGGTAATGCACCAGCCAACAAGTACGGAAGGATCCTCTGATTATTTTTTGGAAAACATACTATATATATCCGCCGCATGCATGGGATGGCAACAAATCCTCTGATTTCCAGCTCGTTTTGAGAGCTTTTGAACGCTTTGGATTTTTGTAAACTAACTAAATTCCCGTCAATCACTCTAGCCGGCCGCACAACGGTCAATTGCTGGCTCCGTTCCGTTAAGTAGTACCGTCTTTCTCTTCCTCCTTCCGTTGTGCAGCACCAACACCAAACACAGGCATAGCCATGGCGATGATAGTCTTCGATGCATGGAATTCCACGCATGAACATGAACATGTATGTATCATTCATCCATGCCTTTATCTCATCTCCTTCCTGTCCTTTATTTACTTATGGTTAATTATTCATCTGGCCGGACGCTTCTCCTCTCATCAATGTTTTGGATCTTTATTATCTGCAAAAAAATGTTTTGGATCTTTATTCTGAATTTAAATTCTTGCCAAGAAATGGTAACAAAAAGAGTTTTTACGTTCGCAGGACAAGGGGCTCGCGCTCGCTATTATCGCTGACCAACAGAATATGGGGGTTGACGAATGCGATGATCCAGAGAGCGAGGTCCACTATGTACCTCTCAGTGTAAGTGTTCGCCTGCTGTACTTCAGATTAGATAGAATCTTGATTTTCCCAGCAAAAAAAAACTAGATTCATGATTTTGTAACGAATAAGTGCGTGACTTCTTGACTGGTCTAATTAACCTCATCGTGAGGACGTGAGGCCCGATTTTTTGCGACCAAATGATGACAAATTTTTTTTATGATCGTAGGAGGAG
>NC_041392.1:2456115-2465373 GCF_002162155.2 Triticum dicoccoides
GCGGGGTCGCGTCTTGGCGTGCCGGGGGTGCGCGGTCCTGCAGGGGCCGCTCAAGGCGATGCAGGCGAGGTGGCGGACGAGGAGCTGGACGCGACGGTGCTGACTGGTGGTGGTTGCGGTCTGCAGAGCTGGGCGGCGACGGATCTGGGAGTTCCCGACGCCATCCGGTGCTCTGGATCCGCAAGTTCTGTTATATGGCGAGGAGCTCCGGCGAAAGCACTGCCTTGACCAAGGTCAGGCCGACGACGGCGGCGCTACTGGCGTCGTCTACCTTCTTGGAGGCGTCGTTGTGGAGCTTCGTCGACATCATGACGGATTTGGCTCTCCGGATGAAAATCTTTGCCTCGGTCTTCCGAAGCGGGCGGCGGCGGCGTCTACGTCGTGACCTCCTTGGAGGCGTCGTTTGGGAGAGACTGTCGCGAGCGATCTCTTCACCACCAAGGCGCCGCACTTCCCCCTCGCCTCCCTCCCTCCGCCGCCGCCCGAGGGCCTCCGAGGAGGGTTCTCGGCCCCAATGATGGTGGCGGCGGGATCTGGCGCATCCTCTCAGAGGGCCTTAGCTCCACGGGGCGGCGGCCCCGGCCGATGGGCGCGGTGCAGCCGGCGGGCTGTGCCGGCGACCTCTGGTGGGCAGCCTCCCACGGCCGCGGGCGGTGTGGGGGTTGCGGACGCTGGCGCAGTGGCGGTTCCTCGCAATCCGTCATGGCTCCATGTAGAAGATCCGCCCCTGCTTCGATCTGTCCCGATCCGTGCTGGCGCCGGTCCTTCCCCTATGGTCGGCCTGGCGGATCTGGCGTGCGGGTGAGGTTCCGGGGGAAACCCCTGGCTGGCGCGGCAGCCTCCCCAAAGTCGACGCCTTTGGCGCCGATCCCCTTCCTGAAGGCTTTGGGCTGGATCCTCTCCCTTCCGCCTCCTCCTCGAGCTATGGCGAAAGCTTTTGTTCCCCTGGTCTGGGCGTCGACGGCATCCTGGTGTCGTGCTCCTTCTTGAAGGCGGCGGCTGGGAACAACTCTTGGTGGCGGGGCTGCTGGTGGCGTGGTGGCGGTGCGCTTCGGCCTTCTACTTGGTGTTGCGCCTTGCTTCGCGGGACCAGCGGACGGTTTCTTTGGTGGAGCGGTGCTTCATCCATACATTGATGGCGACGGATCTTGACGGCGTGGCGCAGTGCAGATTCGGAGTTCGATGTGGGAGGATGGACTCGCGCAGGAGGACGACGCTGTCTGGCGTCGTGGTGACGTCGATGGCAGAGAGATCTGGCATGGTAGATGCAACAGTACAGCTCTAAAGTTGGACTCGTGGCAGGTTGCTGCGGCGGCCTCATACCCGGCAGGCGTCCTGGTTGAGAAGTGCGCCGGACTGGTAGGTGCCCTCTACCAGGCAGGCGTCCTGGTTGGGACCTCAGGTCTTAGATGTTTAGGTTTGGCTGCGATGTCTGTTTGGTATTAGGCCCAGACTATTAGCGCCCCTTCATCATTTGGATAGGCGTAGCGACAGTTGTTGCTTAGACGGTGGCTTTAGTTTTGCTGTTATTTTACCTTGTAAGGTCTTGTGAGAATAATTAATAAAGTGGCCGTATGCATCGCCCAGATGCAGAGGCCGGGGGTCATCCTCCTTTTCTAAAAAAAAAGAAATGTGCAAGGTACTTCCATCTCGTTGATTTTTTTATGAGTGGAGTGTCATAAAAATAAAAGACATCGAGTGTGTTTGACTCACAATCGAATATTCGAACAGAAGATCTCGAGGGAGGCCAACACGCGCCAAGTCGGCTAAGAGCAAGATGTGGCGTAAACCAGAGTTTGTTAACAGCGACAACATTAACATTAGTAGCAATGGTGAGAGCGAGAGCGAGAGAAACAAAGATGATGATTATGATCCGACGGTAAGGTCCTACATGGATCATTTAAAATTTCTTGGTTTAAGACATTTTCTTCATTCAAAGCTTGAAAGAATTACATGTTCATATATAAACAAAACAAATGTTTCCAAGCAGATTAATATGTATGTCAAACTAAGCACATGTTTTGGTTTGACAGGCACCTGACGCTGATGGCCACCGGCAGAAATATGCGAGGTACTTCATCTCTTATTTGTTTTTTTCGTGAGTAGAGTGCTTTAAAATAAAACATCTCGAGTGTGTCTGACTCGCGCACCAATCTTCCAATAAATTACAGCTTCCATGACACACGTGGCTCTGCTTTCGAAAGAGCTTCCGAGGTAATGAAGAAATTGGCAGGAAAAGGAGCAAGCTTCATCAAGCTTATGCAACCCTCACACGTCGATAGGGTTTTCTAGCTTGTAAATTTATTTTTTGGAGGTTTGTTAGCTTCCTTTTTTGGTATCTCTGTATTTGAATTTCTCGTCGTTCCTCCCCCAGGGTATCCCGCGTAAATTTTGCAAAGAGCATCTTCCGGAGAAAGACACTCTGATGACCCTAGAAGATGAAGAAGGACGGAGTTACAATGCAAACTACCTTGTCGCTAGGGATGGACTTAGCGGCGGGTGGAAAAACTTTGCGGAAAGGCGTAGCCTTAAGGTCGACGACACCCTCGTCTTTCGACTCGTGAGCTCGGAAAAATTCAAGGTGAGTTGTTTCATCAATTTCCATATGCCATTCCTTTTGTGATATTTCTTTGTCAAATACATGGCAGCAGCAGTGCCCATTGATTCTTTTAGTGATTTCATTATTGGCAACTGCCTATTGTTTTCAGGTGTATATAGTAAGAGAGAAGGAGGTGGAGCAAATTTCATCTCATAAGGATGATGAAGCAAATTTCTTCGTCTTTCACTTGTGGCCATTCAAAGTCGAGAAATAAACCATGCATATTACTGTCGTGCTAAGAAATAACAAATCAAATCAGAATTGACAAGCAGCAGAGCAGAGTGGTTACATACATGAATCATGATACAAGCCTTGTTCGCCGGTGCCGGCACAGGTAGCAGCGCGTCCGGGGTGATGGCGGCCCAGAACTCCTTGTCCTGCTCGAGCGTCGTTATGTTCTCAGGCGTCAGAGTGAGGCTCCGCGACAATGTTGCTGCCGCCCTCCCGGCCTGGGTATAGCGACGTATTGCCGTCGAACTTGTTGGCCCTGCCGCTGCGCGCCGCCACGGGCGTCCCCCACCCCAAGTCACAGGCCCTGACGTCCTCAGCTATATCGGGATTCTCTTCGGCAAGGCTTCCAGCGCGGCTGGTACGTGTGGGGGTTTGACCGGCAGTTGCAGGCTTGGCCGGATCTACACGATGGTGTTCAAGGCCGGCGAGGTGGCAATCGGTGGTGAGGTGCTCCCGCGTGGCAGCGGCCTCACGGCGGACTACGATGGTGACTGTAAGGTCTTTGCAAGTGATACTCTCCAAGATACGGTGGTTGCTTCGACGATGTTATGCAATCTATCGACAATGGCTTGCCACAGAGGGTATGGTTGCACAGTGGCGGCTATCGGTTTTCTAACCCAACACATGTAGAACACATGCTTGACTTCGATTGTGATGCTTTTTGAGTACCTGGTCTCGAGCTCCGGTCTGAAAACCTAGGTCTGGCTCATGCCGGTTATACCTGGCAATGACGATGTTTTGCTGTCGTTACCTTGTTGAAGGTATTGCTCGGATATGCTTGGATTGTTTCTTCAAGGTGAAAACCTAGACTCTGCTTTTTGGTAGTTGGTTCCAGTGATGATGATGCTCGAGCGTCGTTCCGTTCCTGAAAGCATCGCTGTTGAAGAATCTTGATGTCCAATGTGGTGTTATGAGATAGTTGGTGTGGATATGGTTATTATCGTAGTTTGTCGATCGTGATTCAGAATGCTTCAGGACATAATTTTTTTCTCTCGCTTAGGCATAACTTTGGCCTTATATGACACTTTGCTATTTGCCGGCGTTTTTTTTTGTGTGTGTGTGAGTGAGTTGGTGTTGGTTGTGTCAATACTAGCTACGCAGAGGCCAAGTGTGTGCTCACTATGTTTGTATTATCTATGCTTCATTTTGAGTAATAAAATTCACCCTTTATCTCGCTTAGGTTCTCTCGTTTTCCCTCCGCCTTGGTCGGTGCACAACCTAAGATGACTTATTCACCTAGACAGAGGCAGTACAACATATGTTTCCCCAATATATTTTTTGGAAACGCTTCCCAACTAGACGATCGAACGTGAAACATCCGTCGTGTCGTATGCATGATGTGTGCCCCTGACTGAGACGTCTTGCAACAACCCTTGTTGCAAGACGCGTGGGCGGCACATGAACTAAGTTGCAGCTCGCGTAGGAAAAATGACTGTTGAGGGGATCACAACAAGGCTCGTGTTGCAAAGCGTTGAGTGCAACACGAGGGCTCAACGAGCATATCAGATACATAAAAAGGAAAAAAATATTCGGGGTTTGCAACAAGGATCATGTTGCAAAGTGCTGAGTGCAACATGAGGATTGTCACAAAGGCACATGTTGCAAAGTGCTAAGCGAAATAAGAGAATTGTTTTTTGCAAAGACTCAACGAGTAGATCGAAAGGCCGTCGCATTAGAAAAGAAAATGTTCGAGCGATTGCACAAGGCTCATGTTGCAAAGTGTTGACTGCAACATGAGACTTGTTGTAAAATCTCTATGAGCAGATCGGACTGCTGTCGGGCAGAAAAAGAACAAGAAAAATGTTTGGAGGGATTGCAACAAGCAGGATCATGTTGCAAAGGGTTGAGCGCAACACGAAGCTTGCTGTAAAGTCCCAGTGTCTCATGGGGAGGGATCAGATCTCCGTTCGCGGCATCAAATGGACGACCGAGCGGTTGATCTTCTAGGATTATTATCCGATCAACGCGTATCACGCCTCATAAATTTGAGGGCCCTAGTTGATGGGATTTTGAATAATGGATTTAGCTGATTAGGTATACGGCCATATGGGCTTGGTGCCTAAAAGAAGTGGAGAGAAGTAGGGTGGGCTTTTGAGCTAAACATAAACAAATGCATACAACAAATCAATTCATTGTGTTCTGCAGCACAGTTGCTATATATTTGTTCGATGTATTGTGTCCATGCCATTGTATATACGAGACATTTATATTACATTTTGTATTTTATCTATCACGATGTTGTAGAAGAATGACTTTTGCACTAATGTGTTGTTGATGATATACTATTGTGCTATCCCTTCCAATCACTTTACTCATTTACTTCCTGATGATGAGTTCCTCAATGTTTCTCACTAAATTGGAATAGATGAAGTGGATTGAGGTGGGATTCACATGGAGAGTCCAATCTTAAGGCTTATTATTCGCCTAGAGTCGCTCCTTGTATGTTTGATTTTTCTAACTTAGGCCTTCAATTTCACAAAATCATGACATTTTCTACATGAATATGACCCTCAAAACGTACAATGGGCCATTAATTATATGTATGAAACTCAACATAATAATAATAAATTATAAAAAATTAAGACACATATAAAAACAACATATGTTGTTATACTTCCGTAGTAACTGAAACTATGCCTAAAACGTCATATTTTGTGAACTACTCCCTCCATCCCATAATATAAGATCTTTTTCAACACTGTGTTAAAAAAGCTCTTATATTATGGGACGGAGAGAGTAGATGCCACATATTGTAATTAAACAAAGTAGAATTCGTGTTCCCATTTACCATATGACTTGGTTTTCTGTGCAACTTTTTTGTATATTCCGAGCTATATGTAGCAAACTAAGTGTTGCTTATATATATTATGTATGTCCATGAGTCCATTTAAGCACGATTAAATATCTCAAAGGGGGTGTGGAAAATCAAGTGTGTAAAGCATTTTGTTCCTAGACCATACAAGCCATAGTCTAGGTGCAATTCAATAGAGCATTCTAGAGCAAACGAGTGTATGTTGCCACTGGTGCATGGTTTAGTGGATCCTATTTTCACTAGTTTTCTTCGTTTCTTTTCTCGGTTTTTAATGGTTTTCTGTTCTTTTTTTCTATGATTTCTTTTCAGTTCCTTTGTTTCTTTTCTCCGTTTTAATTGGTTTTTTTTCTTTTCTTCGTTTTCTTCGGTTGTCTATTTCCTTTTTGCATTTTCCCCCATTTTTCTTTGTTTCTTTCTCAATTTTCACTGTTTTCATTCGTTTTTGTTAGTTTTCTTCTATATTTCTTTTCCTTTTTAGGGTTTATTTGTTTCTTTTTTGGGTTTGATTTTTTTATTTCTTCTTTTCTTCGGTTTTCTATTTCTCTCTCGCATTTTTTCATTTTTCTTCGTTTCTTTCTCGATTTTCACTGTTTCACTCTTTCTTTTGTTAGTTTTGTTCTGTTTTTCTTTGCCATTTTTATGGTTTATTTGTTTCTTTTTCAGGTTTGATTGGTTTTCTTCACTTCTTTTTGTTTCTTTTGTCATTTTCAATTGTTACTTTTATTCAACACATGTCGACTTTTTGTCGCTGGGGATGGACTTAGCGGCGGGTGGAAAAACTTTGCGGAAAAGCATAGCCATAAGGTCAGTGACGCCCTTATCTTTTGACTCGTGAGCTCAGTAAAATTCAAGGCAAGTTATTTCATCAATTTCCATATGGCATTCCTTTGTGATTATTTTTTGTCAAATGCACGGCAGAAGCAGTGCCCAATTGCCTATTGTTTTCAGGTATATACAATAAGACATAGTGAGTTGACTGACAACTAATGATGATGTCAGCTCTAAGGAAGATGATGATGTCAAGCGTAATGAGGAGGATGCAGAGTGTAATGATGATGATGATGGATCATCGTCGATGGAGAAAATAAGACTACTGTCATGGATGAGAGCCCTTGCGTCGAAGATGGCTACTGTCATGGATGCTCTCAAGGCGGTGAATGAAGAGGTGGGGGAGCTGGAGTCGAGCGTGAAGAAGTCTGTGCAGGCTGTGTGGCGGATGGAAACGGCACCATGGTGACAAAAACATCACCAACTTGTGCAAATCTTGAGTAACTATCTAGGACGGTGTTTTCATGTGCACATCAGCTTCAACTTGTGCAACAGGAAAGGTGTTTTATTACGTATATGTGTGCCAAACAGCTACTGAACATCCAATTTCTCAAATCTCAATGTCATTTCTAGCGGTTCTGAACTTTTTATTTGACTGGTTGAACTTTATATATTCAACTACATGTCTTGTGTCCTCCATTTGAATCTTCAATTTCTCCTCTCCGAAAGCAGCTTTCTTAAATCCCACTGAGACCTTCATCTTCTATGATATCGTCTGTGAGTAGGAGCTAACTACTAAATCAGAATGCTTTAGTTGTAAACTTTCCTCCCGTTTCAACTTGGACCAGCTTGCTCATCTAGAGATCTTTCAAAAACATTCCTCGTCACATTCTGGACTATATCCGCGTGTCCAAATACAGGGCCTTGGCGGTGATGGAGTCAGCCAGGTGTTTGATAACTCTCAGAAGCAGCACTAGTAAGTGGGGGTGGCAATATTGTAGGATTTCATTTTTGGTGTTGCTCTTTGGGTGGCGATTAATGACTTTCAGGGTGAAAGCCTAAGGTTCATTGGTTGTGCCATGCAACTGCCTTGCTGAAGGAATGGTTTTGAGAGCTCGGACTTCCTTCAGGGTGAAAATCTAAGTTCTTGGACCGGACAAACATGGCGCTTGTGCACTGTTCTCTTCTTGAAGGCATTGCGTTTGGAGACCTCTTGTGTTTTTTGGGTATTGTATTTGGTGGTGGTTGGTGTGCTACTGCCGAGAGGAGTTGGTCGATGCGGCGTGACCTTTGTTTTTTCCTTTTTCTCTTTTTGTCCTTTGGATGTGTGCATCCTGGATGTCTTGTGACATCTTGTAGATGCAGAGGCTGGGTGTAATTGGTATCTTTGCGATATTAATGTATTTCCCAAAAAAAACGTGTGTACAAATATATTAAGGTGTCCACTTTCTTTCTTCTATCTGTATCCAAGAGAAGAGTGAAGTGCATTGTAGGTTCTTGGACTATTTCGATGGCCTCACATAAGTTCTTAAACTATGAAAAGTGTCATCTAGGTCCTCAAAAATCCTTGAAGTGTAATAAGTGTATATATGTGACACCTCCGAAATAGTTTAAGGACTAATGTGACACCTTTGAAACAGTTTGAGGACCAGGATAACACACATATTGCACTTTAAGGACCTGGATAACGATTTTCATAGTTCGAGGATCTACGTGACACCTCTGAAATAGTTCAAGAACCTATGATGCACTTCACTCCAAGAGAATAATGCTCCGTAAATTTCAAAGATGTGCATCAATGGGAGAGAATCTGAGCAAATATCTTCTTGATGTCAGGTGGTCGGCGACGTTGACTCAGGACGAGGGCTTGCGGAAGAGGAGCCCCTTCTGGATGTAGTTGTAGGAGAGTGTGGCGACTCATTTGGATGCACCGGCGGCTTTGCGATCATGAGACCATCATGCTGGATTGGGATAACTAATAGTAAAAGGCGATTGCTACAAATCAACTGACCGATTTTCTAGGAGTCGGGTCCTGGGCCGTCGGATCCATTGCTCACGAACCGGTCGATTGGTCAATGCAGCAAAGCTAAACCACAGCACCCGCACCCTCCATTGGAAGATTGACAGTAGCACTGCATTTCCGGTGCCCACCGGCATGTTGCACTGCAGCTCCGCCGGCCGGCACGCAGCGCCACGTCCGCTGCACTACAGCTCTGTCGACGGCGGGTAGCACCATGCCCGCTGCACTGGAGGTCCGCCGTCGGTGAGATTTTCTGGTCCCTGCAGTACATGTGCTACATCGCAACTCTGTCGCGCCACGATGAGACGATAGCAGCACGCTGCACTACAGCTCGTCGTCGGTGAGGTCACTGGTGGCAGCACCATCCACGCTGCACTGCAGCTCCGTCGCCGGTGAAGTCGCTGGTGGTAGCACCATCCACGCTGCACTGTAGCTCTGCCAATGAGGTCCGCCGTTTGCAACAGTACAGTTGCATCACAGCTCTGTCGCCCACGCAACACCATGGATGTTGCGTTGAAGCTTCTGCCCACCGGTGAGATCAACGGTCGCATCAACGCGTGTGCTGCATTGCAGCATCGCCGCAGCAGTGCTAACGACACCACCCTCCCACAGCACGGCGACGCCTCCTCGAACTCTAGCAACACCGGAGAGTGCTGCATCGCAGCGTCGATGATCCTTCAGCCGTCTTGTTTGCAGCGCTGCAAAAGTCGATGAGCTGCTGCATAGCCCCCCCCCCCCTCCCCGACGCCCTTGGCGTGCAGCGCCGACAACAGTCGACGAGCCGTTTTGCAACGCCGGAGCGGTCAACGACGAGATCCATGGGGTGGC
>NC_041392.1:2466431-2483966 GCF_002162155.2 Triticum dicoccoides
TTCTCTTTCTTTCAAGAAATCACTTTCAGCCTGCCGGGTTCATAGGGTAGCATTGCCAGCAGAGGAGCATAATTCAGTTGCTCCATACCCGAAGTAACTAATTTAGTCGGAGCAAAGTACCAATCTATGATACTCTCCAAGGGCCCATATGGGGAATATATTGCGATAAGCCATATAACATAAGGGGCCATTCTTCAAGAAACTTCCAATCATTTCCTGCATAATAACAACAAATTATAGTATTATAGCATTATAAGATAAGAATATAAGATCAGAATATAGGATTTTGGATTAAATTGTAGTATAAGTGTATAACACATGGTACATTGTAGCAGTTAGTTACCTCCTGAGGGAAGTCACCATTGCCGAGTTGCATGTTCATAATAAGCCCTGCTGCTTTGAGCGTTCTCGGAAGAGGAGAATACAGGTGCTTGTGGGGCAATTATAAGGGATAGCAGCGGTATGTTTGTGGGCGCGGCAACGGCTAAACTCGAGCACGTGGCAGATGTGGTGTCAGCGGAAGCAGCCGCACTTGTGGAGGGACTCAAGTTAGCCAGTTCTATTGGTGCCAACTCTATCTTGGTACAAATGGACAATTTAATCATTGTGGAAGCAATTCAAAAGAATAATGGCCATTCAATGATCGCTGCTCCTATTCTTGACGTCTGTCGAACTCTTCTTCACAACTTTGGAAAGGCTTTATTAGAGCATTGTAACCGTGAATCTAATATGGTAGCTCATGCGCTAGCTCATAATGGACGTGTGGATCCACCAAACTTGTAGCTGGACGCACCTCCCGACTTTATTTCTGAACTTTTAGCGGACAATGTAAGCGTTGTTTAAATAAATAAAGCTAGCCATGAAGGCCTTTTCCTCGAAAAAAGGAAGGAGGTGGAGCAAATTAAGCCTCAGATCTGAGAAAATTTCATCTCATGAGGATGATGAAGAAAATTTCTTCATCTTTCGCTTGTAGCCATTCAAAACCAAGAAATAAACCATCAAGCATATTACTGTCGTGTTAAGAAATCACAAATCAAATCAAAATGGACAAGTAGCAGAGCAGAGTGGTTACATGAATCATGATTCAAGCCTTCTTCTCCGGCCCCGGCGCGTCCAGGGTGACGGCGGCGCATGTTGGGGAACGTAGCAATTTCAAAAAATTTCCTACGCACATGCAAGATCATGGTGATGCATAGCAACGAGGGGAGAGTGTGATCTACGTACCCTTGTAGATCGACAACGGAAGCGTTTGGTTGATGTAGTCGTACGTCTTCACGGCCGACCGATCAAGCACCGAAACTACGGCACCTCCGAGTTTTAGCACACGTTCAGCTCGATGACGATCCCCGGACTTTGATCCAGCAAAGTGTTGGGGAAGAGTTCCGTCAGCACGACGGCGTGGTGACGATCTTGATGTACTACTGTCGCAGGGCTTCGCCTAAGCACCGCTACAATATTATCGATGACTATGGTGGCAGGGGGCACCGCACACGGCTGAGACAAAGATCACGTGGATCAACTTGTGTCTCTCTGGGGTGCCCCTGCCTCCGTATATAAAGGACCAAGAGGGGGAGGCCGGCCGGCCACATATGGCGCGTCAGGAGGAGTCCTACTCCCTCCGGGAGTAGGACTTCTCCCCCAATCCTAGTTGGAATAGGATTCATGAGGTGGAAAAGAGAGAGAGAGAGGGAGGAGGGCGCCGACCCCCTCTCTCCTTGTCCTATTCGGACTAGGGGGGAGGGGCGCGCGGCCCAAGCCCTGGCTGCCTCTCCTCTTCTTCCACTATGGCCCATTAAGGCCCATATAGCTCCTGGGGGGTTCCGGTAACCTCCCGGTACTCCGGTAAAATCCCGATTTCACCCGGAACACTTCCGATATCCAAACATAGGCTTCCAATATATCAATCTTTATGTCTCGACAATTTCGAGACTCCTCGTCATGTCCGTGATCACATCCGGGACTCCAAACAAACTTCGGTACATCAAAATGCATAAACTTATAATATAACTGTCATCGTAACCTTAAGCGTGCGGACCCTACGGGTTCGAGAACAATGTAGACATGACCGAGACATGTCTCCGGTCAATAACCAATAGCGTAACCTGGATGCTCATATTGGCTCCTACATATTCTACGAAGATCTTTATCGGTCAGACCGCATAACGACATACGTTGTTCCCTTTGTCATCGGTATGTTACTTGCCCGAGATTCGATCGTCGGTATTCCAAATACCTAGTTCAATCTCGTTACCGGCAAGTCTCTTTACTTGTTCTGTAATACATCATCCCGCAACTAACTCATTAGTTGCAATGCTTGCAAGGCTTAAGTGATGTGCATTACCGAGAGGGCCCAGAGATACCTCTCCGACAATCGGAGTGACAAATCCTAATCTCGAAATACGCCAACCCAACATGTACCTTTGGAGACACCTGTAGAGCTCCTTTATAATCACCCAGTTACGTTATGACGTTTGGTAGCACACAAAGTGTTCCTCCGGCAAACGGGAGTTGCATAATCTCATAGTCATAGGAACATGTATAAGTCATGAAGAAAGCAATAGCAACATACTAAACGATCGGGTGCTAAGCTAATGGAATGGGTCATGTCAATCAGATCATTCACCTAATGATGTGATCCCGTTAATCAAATAACAACTCTTTGTCCATGGTTAGGAAACATAACCATCTTTGATTAACGAGCTAGTCAAGTAGAGGCA
This sequence comes from Triticum dicoccoides, assembly GCF_002162155.2. Taxonomy (NCBI): domain Eukaryota; kingdom Viridiplantae; phylum Streptophyta; class Magnoliopsida; order Poales; family Poaceae; genus Triticum; species Triticum dicoccoides. The sequence continues at coordinate 2,469,149 of NC_041392.1, forward strand.
TACTAGTGACACTCTGTTTGTCTATGTATTCACATATGTATTATGTTTCCGGTTAATACAATTCTAGCATGAATAATAAACATTTATCATGATATAAGGAAATAAATAATAACTTTATTATTGCCTCTAGGACATATTTCCTTCAGTCTCCCACTTGCACTAGAGTCAATAATCTAGTTCACATCGCCATGTGATTCAACACTAAGAGTTCACATCACCATGTGATTAACACCCATAGTTCACATCATCATGTGACCTATATCCAAAGGGTTTACTAGAGTCTATAATCTTGTTCACATTATTTATGTGATTAACACCCAAAGAGTACTAAGGTGTGATCATGTTTTGCTTGTGAGATAATTTTAATCAACGGGTCTGTCATATACAGATCCGTAAGTATTTTGCGAATTCTATGTCTACAATGCTCTGCATGGAGCTACTCTAGCTAATTGTTCCCACTTTCAATATGTATCTAGATTGAGACTTAGAGTCATCCAGATCTGTGTCAAAACATGTATCGACGTAACTTTTTACGACGAACCTTTTGTCACCTCCATAATCGAGAAATATTTCCTTATTCCACTAAGGATAATTTTGACCAATGTACAGTGATCTACTCTTAGATCATTATTGTACTCCCTTGCTCAACACAGTGTAGGGTATACAATAGATCTGGCACACATCATGGCATACTTTACAGAACCTATGGCTGAGGCATAGGGAATGACTTTCATTCTCTTTCTATCTTCTGTCGTGGTCGGGCTTTGAGTCTTTACTCAATTTCATACCTTGTAACACAGCCAAGAACTCTTTCTTTGACTGTTCCATTTTTGAACTACTTCAAAATATTGTCAAGGTATGTACTCATTGAAAAAACTTATCAAGCGTCTTGATCTATCTCTATAGATTTTGATGCTTAATATGTAAGCAGCTTCACCGAGGTCTTTCTTTGAAAAACTTCTTTAAAAACACTCCTTTATGCTTTGTAGATTAATTCTACATTATTTCCGATCAACAATATGTCATACATATATACTTATCAGAAATGTTATAGTGCTCCCACTCACTTTCTTGTAAATACAGGCTTCATCGCAAGTCTGTATAAAACTATATTCTTTGATCAACTTATCAAAGCGTATATTCCAACTCCGAGATACTTGCACCAGTCCATAGATGGATCGCTGGAGCTTGCATATTTTGTTAGCACCTTTAGGATTGACAAAACCTTCTGGTTGTATCATATACAACTCTTCTTTAATAAATCTATTAAGGAATGCAGTTTTGTTTATCCATTTGCCAGATTTCATAAAATGCGGCAATTGCTAACATGATTCAGACAGACTTAAGCATAGATACGAGTGAGAAACTCTCATCGTAGTCAACACCTTGAACTTGTCAAAAACCTTTTGCGACAATTCTAGTTTTGTAGATAGTAACACTACTATCAGCGTCCGTCTTCCTTTTGAAAATCCATTTATTTTCTATGGCTTGCCGATCAACTGGCAAGTCAACCAAAGTCCATACTTTGTTCTTATACATGGATCTCATCTCAGATTTCATGGCCTCAAGCCATTTTGCGGAATCTGGGCTCACCATCGCTTCTTAATAGTTCGCAAGTTCGTCATGGTCTAGTAACATGACTTCCAGAATAGGATTACCGTACCACTCTGGTGTGGATCTCACTCTGGTTTACCTACGAGATTCGGTAGTAACTTGATCTGAAGTTTCATGATCATCATCACTAGCTTCCTCACTAACTGGTGTAGGTGTCGCAGAAACAGTTTTCTGTGATGTACTACTTTCCAATAAGGGAGCAGGTACAGTTACCTCGTCAAGTTCTACTTTCCTCCCACTCACTTCTTTCGAGAGAAAATCCTTCTCCAGAAAGTTCCCGAATTTAGCAACAAAAAGTCTTGCCTTCGGATCTGTGATAGAAGGTGCATCCAAAAGTCTCCTTTGGGTATCCTATGAAGACATATTAATCCGATTTGGGTTTGAGCTTATTAGTATGAAACTTTTTCATATAAGTATCACAACCCCAAACTTTAAGAAATGACAGCTTAGGTTTCTTGCCAAACCATAGTTCACACGGTGTCGTCTCAGCGGATTTAGATGGTGCCCTTTTAAACGTGAATGCAGCTATCTTTAATGCATAACCCCAAAACGATAGTGGTAGATCGGTAAGAGACATCATAGATCGCACCATATCTAATAAAGTACGGTTATGATGTTCGGACACACCATTATGCTGTGGTGTTCCAGGTGGCGTGAGTAGTGAAACTATTTCACATTGTTTTAACTGAAGACCAAACTTGTAACTCAAATATTTGTCTCCGCGATCAGATCGTAGAAACTTTATTTTCTTGTCACGATGATTTTCTACTTCACTCTGAAATTCTTTTCAAATGTTTCAGACTTATGTTTCATCAAGTAGATATACTCATATCTACTCAAATCATCTGTGAAGTTCAGAAAATAACGATACTTGCCGTGAGCCTTAATACTCATCGGACCGCATACATCAGTATGTATTATTTCCAATAAGTCAGTTGCTCGCTCCGAAGAACAGAGTCTTAGTCATCTTGCCCATGAGGCATGGTTCGCAAGCATCAAGTGATTCCAAAATCCCATCAGCATGGAGTTTCTTCATGCGCTTTACACTAATATGACCTAAATGGCAGTGCTACAAATAAGTTGCACTATCATTATTAACTTTGCATCTTTTGGTTTCAATATTATGATTATGTGTATCACTACGATCGAGATCCAACGGATTATTTTCATTGGGTGTGTAACCATATAAGGTTTTATTCATGTAAACAGAACAACAATTTATTCTCTTACTTAAATGAATAACCGTATTACAATAAACATGACCAAATCATATTCATGCTTAACACAAATACCAAATAATACTTATTCAGGTTCAACACTAATCCCGATAGTATAGGGAGTGTGCGATGATGATCATATAAATCTTGGAACTACTTCCAACACACATCGTCACTTCACCCTTAACTAGTCTATGTTTATTCTGCAACTCCCGTTTCGAGTTACTAATCTTAGCAACTGAACTAGTATCAAATACTGAGGGGTTGCTATAAATACTAGTAAAGTACACATCAATAACATGTATATCAAATATACTTATATTCACTATGCCATCCTTCTTATCTGCCAATCACTTGGGGTAGTTCCGCTTCCAGTGACCAGCCCTTTCCAGTAGAAACACTTAGTCTCAGGCTTAGGACCAGACTTGGGCTTCTTCACTTGAGTAGAAACTTGCTTGTTGTTTTTCTTGAAGTTCCCCTTCTTCCCTCTGCCCTTTTCTTGAAACCAGTGGTCTTGTGTACCATCAACACTTGATGTTTTTCTCGATTTCTACCTTCGTCAATTTTCGCATTACGAAGAGCTTGGGAATCGTTTCCGTTATCCCTTGCATATCATAGTTGATCATGAAGTTCTACTAACTTGGTGATGGTGACTAGAGAATTCTGTCAATCACTATCTTATCTGGAAGATTAACTCCCACTTGATTCAAGCGATTGTAGTACTCAGACAATCTGGGCACATGCTCACTAGTTGAGCGATTCTCCTCCATCTTTTAGCTATAGAACTTGTTGGAGACTTTATATCTCTCAACTCGGGCATTTGCTTGAAATATTAACTTCAACTCCTGGAACATCTCATATGCTCCATGATGTTCAAAACGTCTTTGAAGTCCCGATTCTAAGCCATTAAGCATGGTGCGCTAAACTATCAAGTAGTCATCATATTGAGCTAGCCAAACGTTCATAACGTCTGCATCTGCTCCTACAATAGGTCAGTCACCTAGCGGTGCATCAATGACATAATTCTTCTGTGCAGCAATGAGGATAAACCTCAGATCACGGATCCAATCCGCATCATTGCTACTAACATCTTTCAACACAATTTTCTCTAGGAACATATCAAAATAAACACAGGGAAGCAACGACGCGAGCTATTGATCTACAACATAATTTGCAAAATACTACCACGACTAAGTTCATGATAAATTTAAGTTCAGTTAATCATATTACTTAAGAACTCCCACTTAGATAGACATCCCTCTAATCCTCTAAGTGATTACGTGATCCAAATCAACTAAACTATGTCCGATCATCACGTGAGATGGAGTAGTTTCATTGGTGAACATCACTATGTTGATCATATCTACTATATGATTCACGCTCGACCTTTCGGTCTCCGTGTTCCGAGGCCATATCTGTATATGCTTGGCTCGTCAAGTATAACCTGAGTATTCTGCGTGTGCAACTGTTTTGCACCCGTTATATTTGAACGTAGAGCCTATCACACCCGATCATCACGTGGTGTCTCAGCACGAAGAACTTTTGCAACGGTGCATACTCAGGGAGAACACTTCTTGATAATTTAGTGAGAGATCATCTTATAATGCTACCGTCAATCAAAGCAAGATAAGATGCATAAAAGATAAACATCACATGCAATCAATATAAGTGATATGAAATGGCCATCATCATCTTGTGCTTGTGATCTCTATCTCCGAAGCACCGTCGTGATCACCATCGTCACCGGCGCGACACCTTGATCTCCATCGTAGCATCGTTGTCGTCTCGCCAAGCTTGTGCTTCCACGACTATCGCTACTGTTTAGTGATAAAGTAAAGCATTACAGCGCGATTGCATTGCATACAATAAAGTGACAACCATATGGCTCCTACCAGTTGCCGATAACTTGGTTACAAAACATGATCATCTCATACAATAAAATTTAGCATCATGTCTTGACCATATCACATCACAACATGCCCTGCAAAAACAAGTTAGACGTCCTCTACTTTGTTGTTGCAAGTTTTACGTGGCTGCTACGGGCTTAAGCAAGAACCAATCTTACCTACGCATCAAAACCACAACGATAGTTTGTCAAGTTGGTGCTGTTTTAACCTTCGCAAGGACCGGGCGTAGCCACACTTGGTTCAACTAAAGTTGGAGAAACTGTCACCCGCAAGCCACCTATGTGCAAAGCACGTCGGGAGAACCGGTCTCGCGTAAGTGTACGCGTAATGTCGGTCCGGGGCGCTTCGTCCAACAATACCGCCGAACCAAAGTATGACATGCTGGTAAGCAGTATGAGTTATATCGCCCACAACTCCCTTGTGTTCTACTCGTGCATATAACAACAACATATAAAACCTAGGCTCGGTTGCCACTGTTGGGGAACGTAGCAATTTCAAAAAATTTCCTACGCACACGCAAGATCATGGTGATGCATAGCAATGAGAGGAGAGTGTGATCTACGTACCCTTGTAGATCGACAACGGAAGCGTTTGGTTGATGTAGTCGTACGTCTTCATGGCCCGACCGATCAAGCACCGAAACTACGGCACCTCCGAGTTTTAGCACACGTTCAGCTCGATGACGATCCCCGGACTTCGATCCAGCAAAGTGTCGGGGAAGAGTTCCGTCAGCACGACGGCGTGGTGACGATCTTGATGTACTACTGTCGCAGGGCTTCGCCTAAGCACCGCTACAATATTATCGAGGACTATGGTGGCAGGGCGCGCCGCACACGGCTAAGAATAAGATCACGTGTATCAACTTGTGTCTCTCTGGGGTGCCCCTGCCTCCGTATATAAAGGACCAAGAGGGGGAGGCCGGCCGGCCACATATGGCGCGCCAGGAGGAGTCCTACTCCCTCCGGGAGTAGGACTTCTCCCCCAATTCTAGTTGGAATAGGATTCATGAGGTGGAAAAGAGAGAGAGAGAGAAGGAGGAGGGCGCCGGCCCCCTCTCTCCTTGTCCTATTCGGACTAGGGGGGAGGGGCGCGCGGCCCAAGCCCTGGCTGCCTCTCCTCTTCTTCCACTATGGCCCATTAAGGCCCATATAGCTCCTGGGGGGTTCCGGTAACCTCCCGGTACTCCGGTAAAATCCCGATTTCACCCGGAACACTTCCGATATCCAAACATAGGCTTCCAATATATCAATCTTTATGTCTCGACCATTTCGAGACTCCTCGTAATGTCCGTGATCACATCCGGGACTCCAAACAAACTTCGTACATCAAAATGCATAAACTTATAATATAACTGTCATCGTAACCTTAAGCGTGCGGACCCTACGGGTTCGAGAACAATGTAGACATGACCGAGACATGTCTCCGGTCAATAACCAATAGCGGAACCTGGATGCTCATATTGGCTCCTACATATTCTACGAAGATCTTTATCGGTCAGACCGCATAACGACATATGTTGTTCCCTTTGTCATCGGTATGTTACTTGCCCGAGATTCGATCGTCGGTATTCCAAATACCTAGTTCAATCTTGTTACCGGCAAGTCTCTTTACTCGTTCTGTAATACATCATCCCGCAACTAACTCATTAGTTGCAATGCTTGCAAGGCTTAAGTGATGTGCATTACCGAGAGGGCCCAGAGATACCTCTCCGACAATCGGAGTGACAAATCCTAATCTCGAAATACGCCAACCCAACATGTACCTTTGGAGACACCTGTAGAGCTCCTTTATAATCACCCAGTTACGTTGTGACGTTTGGTAGCACACAAAGTGTTCCTCCGGCAAACGGGAGTTGCATAATCTCATTGTCATAGGAACATGTATAAGTCATGAAGAAAGCAATAGCAACATACTAAACGATCGGGTGCTAAGCTAATGGAATGGGTCATGTCAATCAGATCATTCACCTAATGATGTGATCCCGTTAATCAAATAACAACTCTTTGTCCATGGTTAGGAAACATAACCATCTTTGATTAACGAGCTAGTCAAGTAGAGGCATACTAGTGACACTCTGTTTGTCTATGTATTCACACATGTATTATGTTTCCGGTTAATACAATTCTAGCATGAATAATAAACATTTATCATGATATAAGGAAATAAATAATAACTTTATTATTGCCTCTAGGGCATATTTCCTTCAGCGCAGAGCTCCTCGTCCTCCTCGAGCGTCGCTATGTTCTCCGGAGTCAGCGTGAGCTCTGCGATGATGTGGCCGCCGCCCTCCTGGCCTGGGTATAGCGACGTCCTGCTATCGAACTTGTTGTCCCTGCCGTGACGGGGCGTCCCCCACCCAAAGTCGCAGCCGTACATGTCGAACCGCTACGAGCTTCTCATCATGGTCCCTGTCGGGTCGAAGAAGTGCAGCGTGCAGACCATGAGCTCAAATCCCAAAGAAAACCGAAGCTGATGATCAGCTGCTGATCGAGTCAGTTGGGAATAAAGACGAGCACCTCGCGAGCAAACAGGCAGGCTGGCCCGGTGGAGATTCCAGCGGACCGCAGCGGCGCACCAAGCGACTGCTGCTCGCCGTCGATGGTCGAGAAGCCAGAGAGGGGGTGGAGGGGCTCACGTCGCCGTCGTGTCCATCGCCGTCCGTCGTTAGCGCCTTGCCCGGTGGCTAGCATTTTTTTAGGGAGTGGGTAGCAGAATGGGCGCTAACAGCCCTGCTCGCGTTGGCCGGCCCACCAGGCCAGATGCTCGCTCACTCAGGTCCTAGCTCCTTTGGTTGACTCTACTTAAAAAATAAATAAATAACTTAAAAATATAACCGTTCAAAGAAAAAACTTAAAAATATAAAAAATAAAGTTAATCAGTGACCAGTTGTCTTTTCTAACAAAAAGTTCAAGAAATTGACAAAAAAGTTTGCAATTTTTTAAAATATTTCATGGTTTTCAAAAATTGTACTTTTTGAAAAAAAAGTCTCATTTTTAAAAAAAAATTGTGGATTTGCAAAGGTTCACAAATTTGAAGATTACTTGCAACTTTCAAAACAAAGTTCATGTATTTCGAAACACAAAATCACGGATTTGAAAAAAAATCATGTGTTTAATTTTTTATATATATTGCAAAAAAAGTTTGAGAATTTGAAAAACTGAGCACAATTTTTTAAAAAGCTTGTGAACTAAAAAATAAGACAAAACCAGAATAAAACAGAAAAGGAAAAAACATTAAAAAATGAAACCCCAAAAAATAGTCCAAAAAATGTATAGAAAACTGGTCAAAAAAGAAACGAAGGGGACGAAGGTTCCCAAGACTAGTATGAGCCTACCCATTTATCACATAGCGACCCAAGAGACACACACAGACCTTCCCAATGTGGTGCATACGCATAAGCCTAAAACCATCGCTTAAGGCGTTGAATGGGGCTTGCCACCATCAGGGATCAATTCCTTGGTGGGGGTGACTGGAGGATGGGCTAAAGGTAGCTTATATGATATCATGATGGGCGGTCTTCTTACAGATTGGGCTAGTATTATGGGACGGATGAAGTGGTCACGATTGTTCTCAGAATCGTGGAGGGAAAATAAAGCACTGCATGTACTAACCGTACTTATCTTGTAGTGGACTTATGCATGAAAGAAGTGGAGAGAAGTAGGGTGGGCTGTCAGGCTAAACAGAAACAAATCCACAGTGTTTTGCAGCAGAGTAACTGCATATTTGTTTGAGGTATTTTGTTCATGTCATTGTATACGAAACATTTATATTATATTTTGTATCCTATCTATCACGATGTTGTACAAGAATAACTTTTGCACTTATGTGTTGTTACTGATGAACTATTGTGATATCCTACTTTCAACCACTTTACTTATTTATTTGTTGATGATGGGTTCCTCAATATTTTTCACTAAATTGTAATGGATAAATATATTATGGTGGGATACCCACGGATAGTCGCATCTACATCCTGATTATTCGCCTGAGTCGCTGCTTGTATGTTTGATTTTTCTAACTTAGTCCTTCAATTTCATAAAACCATGACATTTTCTACATCAATATGATCAAAAAAGTACAACAGGCCATCTCATGGGGAGGGATCAGATCTCCGTGTCTCATGGGGAGGGATCAGATCTTCGTTCGCGGCATCAAATGGACGACCGAGCGGTTGATCTTCTAGGATTATTATCCGATCAACGCGTATCACGCCTCATAAATTTGAGGGCCCTAGTTGATGGGATTTTGAATAATGGATTTAGCTGATTAGGTATACGACCATATGGGCTTGGTGCCTAAAAGAAGTGGAGAGAAGTAGGGTGGGCTTTTGAGCTAAACATAAACAAATGCATACAACAAATCAATTCATCGTGTTCTGCAGCACAGTTGATATATATTTGTTCGATGTATTGTGTCCATGCCATTGTATATACGAGACATTTATATTACATTTTGTATTTTATCTATCACGATGTTGTAGAAGAACGACTTTTGCACTAATGTGTTGTTGATGATATACTATTGTGCTATCACTTCCAATCACTTTCCTCATTTACTTCCTGATGATGGGTTCCTCAATGTTTCTCACTAAATTGGAATAGATGAAGTGGATTGAGGTGGGATTCACATGGAGAGTCCAATCTTAAGGCTTATTATTCGCCTAGAGTCGCTCCTTGTATGTTTGATTTTTCTAACTTAGGCCTTCAATTTCACAAAATCATGACATTTTCTACATGAATATGACCCTCAAAACGTACAATGGGCCATTAGTTATATGTATGAAACTCAACATAATAATAAAAAATTATAAAAAATTAAGACACATATAAAAACAACATATGTTGTTATACTTTCGTAGTAACTGAAACTATGCCTAAAACATCATATTTTGTGAACTACTCCCTCCATCCCATAATATAAGATCTTTTACAACACTGTGTTAAAAAAGCTCTTATATTATGGGACGGAGAGAGTAGATGCCACATATTGTAATTAAACAAAGTAGAATTCGTGTTCCCATTTACCATATGACTTGGTTTTCTGTGCAACTTTTTTGTATATTCCGAGCTATATGTAGCAAACTAAGTGTTGCTTATATATATTATGTATGTCCATGAGTCCATTTAAGCACGATTAAATATCTCAAAGGGGGTGTGGAAAATCAAGTGTGTAAAGCATTTTGTTCTTAGACCATACAAGCCATAGTCTAGGTGCAATTCAATAGAGCATTCTAGAGCAAACGAGTGTATGTTGCCAATGGTGCATGGTTTAGTGGATCCTATTTTCACTAGTTTTCTTCATTTCTTTTCTCGGTTTTCAATGGTTTTCTGTTCTTTTTTTCTATGATTTCTTTTCAGTTCCTTTGTTTCTTTTCTCCGTTTTAATTGGTTTTTTTTTCTTTTCTTTGTTTTCTTCGGTTGTCTATTTCCTTTTTGCATTATTTCCCCATTTTTCTTTGTTTCTTTCTCAATTTTCACTGTTTTCATTCGTTTTTGTTAGTTTTCTTCTATATTTCTTTTCCTTTTTAGGGTTTATTTGTTTCTTTTTTGGGTTTGATTTTTTTATTTCTTCTTTTCTTCGGTTTTCTATTTCTCTTTCGCATTTTTTCATTTTTCTTCGTTTCTTTCTCGATTTTCACTGTTTCACTCTTTCTTTTGTTAGTTTTGTTCTGTTTTTCTTTGCCCTTTTTATGGTTTATTTGTTTCTTTTTCAGGTTTGATTGGTTTTCTTCACTTCTTTTTGTTTCTTTTGTCATTTTCAATTGTTACTTTTATTCAACACATGTCGACTTTTTGTCGCTGGGGATGGACTTAGCGGCGGGTGGAAAAACTTTGCGGAAAAGCATAGCCATAAGGTCAGTGACGCCCTTATCTTTTGACTCGTGAGCTCAGTAAAATTCAAGGCAAGTTATTTCATCAATTTCCATATGGCATTCCTTTGTGATTATTTTTTGTCAAATGCACGGCAGAAGCAGTGCCCAATTGCCTATTGTTTCCAGGTATATACAATAAGACATAGTGAGTTGACTGACAACTAATGATGATGTCAGCTCTAAGGAAGATGATGATGTCAAGCGTAATGAGGAGGATGCAGAGTGTAATGATGATGATGATGGATCATCGTCGATGGAGAAAATAAGACTACTGTCATGGATGAGAGCCCTTGCGTCGAAGATGGCTACTGTCATGGATGCTCTCAAGGCGGCGAATGAAGAGGTGGGGGAGCTGGAGTCGAGCGTGAAGAAGTCTGTGCAGGCTGTGTGGCGGATGGAAACGGCACCATGGTGACAAAAACATCACCAACTTGTGCAAATCTTGAGTAACTATCTAGGACGGTGTTTTCATGTGCACATCAGCTTCAACTTGTGCAACAGGAAAGGTGTTTTATTACGTATATGTGTGCCAAACAGCTACTGAACATCCAATTTCTCAAATCTCAATGTCATTTCTAGCGGTTCTGAACTTTTTATTTGAGTGGTTGAACTTTATATATTCAACTACATGTCTTGTGTCCTCCATTTGAATCTTCAATTTCTCCTCTCCGAAAGCAGCTTTCTTAAATCCCACTGAGACCTTCATCTTCTATAATATCGTCTGTGAGTAGGAGCTAACTGCTAAATCAGAATGCTTTAGTTGTAAACTTTCCTCCCGTTTCAACTTGGACTAGCTTGCTCATCTAGAGATCTTTCAAAAACATTCCTCGTCACATTCTGGACTATATCCGCGTGTCCAAATACAGGGCCTTGGCGGTGATGGAGTCAGCCAGGTGTTTGATAACTCTCAGAAGCAGCACTAGTAAGTGGGGGTGGCAATATTGTAGGATTTCATTTTTGGTGTTGCTCTTTGGGTGGCGATTCATGACTTTCAGGGTGAAAGCCTAAGGTTCATTGGTTGTGCCATGCAACTGCCTTGCTGAAGGAATTGTTTTGAGAGCTCGGACTTCCTTCAGGGTGAAAATCTAAGATCTTGGATCGGGCAAACATGGCGCTTGTGCACTGTTCACTTCTTGAAGGCATTGCGTTTGGAGACCTCTTGTGTTTTCTGGGTGTTGTATTTGGTGGTGGTTGGTGTGCTACTGCCGAGAGGAGTTGGTCGATGTGGCGTGACCTTTGTTTTTTCCTTTTTCTCTTTTGTCCTTTGGATGTGTGCATCCTCGATGTTTTGTGACATCTTGTAGATGCAGAGGCTGGGTGTAATTGGTATCTTTGCGATATTAATGTATTTCCCTAAAAAACGTGTGTACAAATATATTAAGGTGTCCACTTTCTTTCTTCTATCTGTATCCACGAGAAGAGTGAAGTGCATTGTAGGTCCTTGGACTATTTCGATGGCCTCACATAAGTTCTTAAACTATGAAAAGTGTCATCTAGGTCCTCAAAAATCCTTGAAGTGTAATAAGTGTATATATGTGACACCTCCGAAATAGTTTAAGGACTAATGTGACACCTTTGAAACAGTTTGAGGACCAGGATAACACACATATTGCACTTTAAGGACCTGGATAACGATTTTCATAGTTCGAGGATCTACGTGACACCTCTGAAATAGTTCAAGAACCTATGATGCACTTCACTCCAAGAGAATAATGCTCAATAAATTTCAAAGATGTGGCATCAATGGGAGAGAATCTGAGCAAATATCTTCTTGATGTCAGGTGGTCGGCGACGTTGACTCAGGACGAGGGCTTGCGGAAGAGGAGCCCCTTCTGGATGTAGTTGTAGGAGAGTGTGGCGGCTCATTTGGATGCACCGGCGGCTTTGCGATCATGAGACCATCAAGTTTCATGCACTAGCCAACGCAACCAAAAGTCCGAACTGATGGAAAGGGCTAGCGCAATCCACATATACTGTAACATCCCATCTCACGTGTGACAGGGAAGACAAGTCAACACATGCAACCGAAAGAGAGCGACGGCGCGCGAAACTCACGTATGACTCAAGAGGCCTCTACGTGGACACAAAGGGGGGCTACCAGCAATTTTGCGAAAGCCAGGACTTGAACTCAAGACCTTGGACTCTGATACCATGTTAAGCTTCATGCACTAGCCAACGCAAGCAAAAGTCCGAACTGATGGAAAGGGCTAGTGCAATCCATATATATTGTAACACCTCAGAACGACGGGCTGAAAGTCACTTGGTTCCACCGAGCCACTCTTCAGAGAGCGGCTTGGATGTTGATGGGGAGGACGAATCCTTCTTCTTGACGGCAGTAAGGATCGGGCGCCACTGGCTTCTTGACTGGCGACATTGTCTGCCCGGCTAGCGACACGATGGGGATGCCAACTCCTTCTTCACACCGCACCTAGTTTGGATGCTTCGATTGCGCGGAGGGGGCGGCGGCACCTCTTTTAAGCGGTGTTCGATTTGCACGTCACACAGTTGCGTGGAGTGGATGGTGGTGTAGGACCCTGGTCAATCAATGATGACCGTAGCACCTCCTCCATCTAAGTGGTGAATTTGTCGTCCGCCGCCGCCGCCACGATGAGCAAGGTTGGTTTCCGCTCCTCATCGCCCAAGGAGATCAACCCCACCTTCACAGTGGATGGGCCCGTGGATGACGATATGCCCAACGATCGTGGGTGATGACTCTAAATAGATCTAGAGCTCGCCCCACCCCGGATCATGTGTCTTGGTAGCCACCACGCCTGGTTCTTATTGGTTTTCGTCTCCTTGCCCATGGCGGCGGCCGGCAATATGGTGGTGTGCGGTGGCCGGTGGATGCGTAGGGGAAGAGAAGGAGTGCGTGGATAGGATTTGCATGGAGGAGGCTGGCTGGCTTTAAAATCAAAGTAGACTTTTCGGTTGCCGCACTGCCGTGAATGCAGGTAGGGGCCATTCCAGTCACCTGGTGTGAATGCATGTAGGGTTCTAGAGCCGGACGGTTGGAAAAGGATTTTTGGTAGTCCGGGTTGTCGGAGTCTGACATGGCGGACGCCTCCCTAAAGCTCCCTTGATTTAGGGCCGGCTTGTGCGATTTGGAACATACGGACTTGTCCGGCTTGATTTTTTTTACGAGAAAATTTCAATCTATTCATCTTCAATCATGGTAGTACAAAAAACAACAGAGGTAATAAAAATTACAACTATGTCCGTGGACCACCTACCGATGACTACAAGCATTGGATCAAGCCGAAGGTGCGCCACCATCATCGCCCCTCCTTCAATAGTCCGGCTCGATTTGGTGATCTGTGTTGGATGCTTGAAAAGTGTCTGGCAGAGTCTCATGAGAGTATTTGCAGGCGTTTTAGTAATCCACGTTGGAGATGCCCTTGTATGTAGAATCAATCGACTGTATTTTTCGCAAAAAATCAACTGTATTTTTCGCAACAAAAAGAAAAGAGAATCAATCAACGGTACGTCTGATATGATGCTGAGTTGCTGACACAAACGGTAATGCACCAGCCAACAAGTACGGAAGGATCCTCTGATTATTTTTTGGAAAACATACTATATATATCCGCCGCATGCATGGGATGGCAACAAATCCTCTGATTTCCAGCTCGTTTTGAGAGCTTTTGAACGCTTTGGATTTTTGTAAACTAACTAAATTCCCGTCAATCACTCTAGCCGGCCGCACAACGGTCAATTGCTGGCTCCGTTCCGTTAAGTAGTACCGTCTTTCTCTTCCTCCTTCCGTTGTGCAGCACCAACACCAAACACAGGCATAGCCATGGCGATGATAGTCTTCGATGCATGGAATTCCACGCATGAACATGAACATGTATGTATCATTCATCCATGCCTTTATCTCATCTCCTTCCTGTCCTTTATTTACTTATGGTTAATTATTCATCTGGCCGGACGCTTCTCCTCTCATCAATGTTTTGGATCTTTATTATCTGCAAAAAAATGTTTTGGATCTTTATTCTGAATTTAAATTCTTGCCAAGAAATGGTAACAAAAAGAGTTTTTACGTTCGCAGGACAAGGGGCTCGCGCTCGCTATTATCGCTGACCAACAGAATATGGGGGTTGACGAATGCGATGATCCAGAGAGCGAGGTCCACTATGTACCTCTCAGTGTAAGTGTTCGCCTGCTGTACTTCAGATTAGATAGAATCTTGATTTTCCCAGCAAAAAAAA
>NC_041392.1:2485703-2493449 GCF_002162155.2 Triticum dicoccoides
TGATTATGATCCGACGGTAAGGTCCTACATGGATCATTTAAAATTTCTTGGTTTAAGACATTTTCTTCATTCAAAGCTTGAAAGAATTACATGTTCATATATAAACAAAACAAATGTTTCCAAGCAGATTAATATGTATGTCAAACTAAGCACATGTTTTGGTTTGACAGGCACATGACGCTGATGGCCACCGGCAGAAATATGCGAGGTACTTCATCTCTTATTTGTTTTTTTCGTGAGTAGAGTGCTTTAAAATAAAACATCTCGAGTGTGTCTGACTCGCGCACCAATCTTCCAATAAATTACAGCTTCCATGACACACGTGGCTCTGCTTTCGAAAGAGCTTCCGAGGTAATGAAGAAATTGGCAGGAAAAGGAGCAAGCTTCATCAAGCTTATGCAACCCTCACACGTCGATAGGGTTTTCTGGCTTGTAGGTTTATTTTTTGGAGGTTCGTTAGCTTCCTTTTTTGGTATCTCTGTATTTGAATTTCTCGTCATTCCTCCCCCAGGGTATCCCGCGTAAATTTTGCAAAGAGCATCTTCCGGAGAAAGACACTCTGATGACCCTAGAAGATGAAGAAGGACGGAGTTACAATGCAAACTACCTTGTCGCTAGGGATGGACTTAGCGGCGGGTGGAAAAACTTTGCGGAAAGGCGTAGCCTTAAGGTCGACGACACCCTCGTCTTTCTGACTCGTGAGCTCGGAAAAATTCAAGGTGAGTTGTTTCATCAATTTCCATATGCCATTCCTTTTGTGATATTTCTTTGTCAAATGCATGGCAGCAGCAGTGCCCATTGATTCTTTTAGTGATTTCATTATTGGCAACTGCCTATTGTTTTCAGGTGTATATAGTAAGAGAGAAGGAGGTGGAGCAAATTTCATCTCATAAGGATGATGAAGCAAATTTCTTCGTCTTTCACTTGTGGCCATTCAAAGTCGAGAAATAAACCATGCATATTACTGTCGTGCTAAGAAATAACAAATCAAATCAGAATTGACAAGCAGCAGAGCAGAGTGGTTACATACATGAATCATGCTACAAGCCTTGTTCGCCGGTGCCGGCACAGGTAGCAGCGCGTCCGGGGTGATGGCGGCCCAGAACTCCTTGTCCTGCTCGAGCGTCGTTATGTTCTCAGGCGTCAGAGTGAGGCTCCGCGACAATGTTGCTGCCGCGCTCCCGGCCTGGGTATAGCGACGTATTGCCGTCGAACTTGTTGGCCCTGCCGCTGCGCGCCGCCACGGGCGTCCCCCACCCCAAGTCACAGGCCCTGACGTCCTCAGCTATATCGGGATTCTCTTCGGCAAGGCTTCCAGCGCGGCTGGTACGTGTGGGGGTTTGACCGGCAGTTGCAGGCTTGGCCGGATCTACACGATGGTGTTCAAGGCCGGCGAGGTGGCAATCGGTGGTGAGGTGCTCCCGCGTGGCAGCGGCCTCACGGCGGACTACGATGGTGACTGTAAGGTCTTTGCGAGTGATACTCTCCAAGATACGGTGGTTGCTTCGACGATGTTATGCAATCTATCGACAATGGCTTGCCACAGAGGGTATGGTTGCACAGTGGCGGCTGTCGGTTTTCTAACCCAACACATGTAGAACACATGCTTGACTTCGATTGTGATGCTTTTTGAGTACCTGGTCTCGAGCTCCGGTCTGAAAACCTAGGTCTAGCTCATGCCGGTTATACCTGGCAATGACGATGTTTTGCTGTCGTTACCTTGTTGAAGGTATTGCTCGGATATGCTTGGATTGTTTCTTCAAGGTGAAAACCTAGACTCTGCTTTTTGGTAGTTGGTTCCAGTGATGATGATGCTCGAGCGTCGTTCCGTTCCTGAAAGCATCGCTGTTGAAGAATCTTGATGTCCAATGTGGTGTTATGAGATAGTTGGTGTGGATATGGTTATTATCGTAGTTTGTCGATCGTGATTCAGAATGCTTCAGGACAGAATTTTTTTCTCTCGCTTAGGCATAACTTTGGCCTTATATGACACTTTGCTATTTGCCGGCGTTTTTTTTGTGTGTGTGTGTGAGTGAGTTGGTGTTGGTTGTGTCAATACTAGCTACGCAGAGGCCAAGTGTGTGCTCACTATATTTGTATTATCTATGCTTCATTTTGGGTAATAAAATTCACCCTTTATCTCGCTTAGGTTCTCTCGTTTTCCCTCCGCCTTGGTCGGTGCACAACCTAAGATGACTTATTCACCTAGACGGAGGCAGTACAACATATGTTTCCCCAATATATTTTTTGGAAACGCTTCCCAACTAGACGATCGAACATGAAACATCCGTCGTGTCGTATGCATGATGTGTGCCCCTGACTGAGACGTCTTGCAACAACCCTTGTTGCAAGACGCGTGGGCGGCACATGAACTAAGTTGCAGCTCGCGTAGGAAAAATGACTGTTGAGGGGATCACAACAAGGCTCGTGTTGCAAAGCGTTGAGTGCAACACGAGGGCTCAACGAGCATATCAGATACATAAAAAGGAAAAAAATATTCGGGGTTTGCAACAAGGATCGTGTTGCAAAGTGCTGAGTGCAACATGAGGATTGTCACAAAGGCACATGTTGCAAAGTGCTAAGCGAAATAAGAGAATTGTTTTTTGCAAAGACTCAACGAGTAGATCGAAAGGCCGTCGCATTAGAAAATAAAATGTTCGAGCGATTGCACAAGGCTCATGTTGCAAAGTATTGACTGCAACATGAGACTTGTTGTAAAATCTCTATGAGCAGATCGGACTGCTGTCGGGCAGAAAAAGAACAAGAAAAATGTTTGGAGGGATTGCAACAAGCAGGATCATGTTGCAAAGGGTTGAGCGCAACACGAAGCTTGCTGCAAAGTCCCAGTGTCTCATGGGGAGGGATCAGATCTCCGTTCGCGGCATCAAATGGACGACCGAGCGGTTGATCTTCTAGGATTATTATCCGATCAACGCGTATCACGCCTCATAAATTTGAGGGCCCTAGTTGATGGGATTTTGAATAATGGATTTAGCTGATTAGGTATACGGCCATATGGGCTTGGTGCCTAAAAGAAGTGGAGAGAAGTAGGGTGGGCTTTTGAGCTAAACATAAACAAATGCATACAACAAATCAATTCATTGTGTTCTGCAGCACAGTTGCTATATATTTGTTCGATGTATTGTGTCCATGCCATTGTATATACGAGACATTTATATTACATTTTGTATTTTGTCTATCACGATGTTGTAGAAGAACGACTTTTGCACTAATGTGTTGTTGATGATATACTATTGTGCTATCACTTCCAATCACTTTCCTCATTTACTTCCTGATGATGGGTTCCTCAATGTTTCTCACTAAATTGGAATAGATGAAGTGGATTGAGGTGGGATTCACATGGAGAGTCCAATCTTAAGGCTTATTATTCGCCTAGAGTCGCTCCTTGTATGTTTGATTTTTCTAACTTAGACCTTCAATTTCACAAAATCATGACATTTTCTACATGAATATGACCCTCAAAACGTACAATGGGCCATTAATTATATGTATGAAACTCAACATAATAATAAAAAATTATAAAAAATTAAGACACATATAAAAACAACATATGTTGTTATACTTTCGTAGTAACTGAAACTATGCCTAAAACGTCATATTTTGTGAACTACTCCCTCCATCCCATAATATAAGATCTTTTACAACACTGTGTTAAAAAAGCTCTTATATTATGGGACGGAGAGAGTAGATGCCACATATTGTAATTAAACAAAGTAGAATTCGTGTTCCCATTTACAATATGACTTGGTTTTCTTAGCAACTTTTTTGTATATTCCGAGCTATATGTAGCAAACTAAGTGTTGCTTATATATATTATGTATGTCCATGAGTCCATTTAAGCACGATTAAATATCTCAAAGGGGGTGTGGAAAATCAAGTGTGTAAAGCATTTTGTTCCTAGACCATACAAGCCATAGTCTAGGTGCAATTCAATAGAGCATTCTAGAGCAAACGAGTGTATGTTGCCAATGGTGCATGGTTTAGTGGATCCTATTTTCACTAGTTTTCTTCATTTCTTTTCTCGGTTTTCAATGGTTTTCTGTTCTGTTTTTCTATGATTTCTTTTCAGTTCCTTTGTTTCTTTTCTCCGTTTTAATTGTTTTTTTTTTCTTTTCTTCGTTTTCTTCGGTTGTCTATTTCCTTTTTGCATTTTTCCCCATTTTTCTTTGTTTCTTTCTCAATTTTCACTGTTTTCATTCGTTTTTGTTAGTTTTCTTCTATATTTCTTTTCCTTTTTAGGTTTATTTGTTTCTTTTTTGGGTTTGATTTTTTTATTTCTTCTTTTCTTCGGTTTTCTATTTCTCTTTCGCATTTTTTCATTTTTCTTCGTTTCTTTCTCGATTTTCACTGTTTCACTCTTTCTTTTGTTAGTTTTGTTCTGTTTTTCTTTGCCCTTTTTATGGTTTATTTGTTTCTTTTTCAGGTTTGATTGGTTTTCTTCACTTCTTTTTGTTTCTTTTGTCATTTTCAATTGTTACTTTTATTCAACACATGTCGATTTTTTGTCGCTGGGGATGGACTTAGCGGCGGGTGGAAAAACTTTGCGGAAAAGCATAGCCATAAGGTCAGTGACGCCCTTATCTTTTGACTCGTGAGCTCAGTAAAATTCAAGGCAAGTTATTTCATCAATTTCCATATGGCATTCCTTTGTGATTATTTTTTGTCAAATGCACGGCAGAAGCAGTGCCCAATTGCCTATTGTTTTCAGGTATATACAATAAGACATAGTGAGTTGACTGACAACTAATGATGATGTCAGCTCTAAGGAAGATGATGATGTCAAGCGTAATGAGGAGGATGCAGAGTGTAATGATGATGATGATGGATCATCGTCGATGGAGAAAATAAGACTACTGTCATGGATGAGAGCCCTTGCGTCGAAGATGGCTACTGTCATGGATGCTCTCAAGGCGGCGAATGAAGAGGTGGGGGAGCTGGAGTCGAGCGTGAAGAAGTCTGTGCAGGCTGTGCGGCGGATGGAAACGGCACCGCGGTGACAAAAACATCACCAACTTGTGCAAATCTTGAGTAACTATCTAGGACGGTGTTTTCATGTGCACATCAGCTTCAACTTGTGCAACAGGAAAGGTGTTTTATTATGTATATGTGTGCCAAACAGCTACTGAACATCCAATTTCTCAAATCTCAATGTCATTTCTAGCGGTTCTGAACTTTTTTTTTTGAGTGGTTGAACTTTATATATTCAACTACATGTCTTGTGTCCTCCATTTGAATCTTCAATTTCTCCTCTCCGAAAGCAGCTTTCTTAAATCCCACTGAGATCTTCATCTTCTATAATATCGTCTGTGAGTAGGAGCTAACTGCTAAATCAGAATGCTTTAGTTGTAAACTTTCCTCCCGTTTCAACTTGGACCAGCTTGCTCATCTAGAGATCTTTCAAAAACATTCCTCGTCACATTCTGGACTATATCCGCGTGTCCAAATAAAGGGCCTTGGCGATGATGGAGTCAGCCAGGTGTTTGATAAATCTCAGAAGCAGCACTAGTAAGTGGGGGCGGCAATATTGTAGGATTTCATTTTTGGTGTTGCTCTTTGGGTGTCAAGTCATGACTTTCAGGGTGAAAGCCTAAGGTTCATTGGTTGTGCCATGCAACTGCCTTGCTGAAGGAATTGTTTTGAGAGCTCGGACTTCCTTCAGGGTGAAAATCTAAGATCTTGGATCGGACAAACATGGCGTTTGTGCACTGTTCACTTCTTGAAGGCATTGCGTTTGGAGAGCTCTTGTGTTTTTTGGGTATTGTATTTGGTGGTGGTTGGTCTGCTACTGCCGAGAGGAGTTGGTCGATGTGGCGTGACCTTTGTTTTTTCCTTTTTCTCTTTTGTCCTTTGGATGTGTGCATCCTGGATGTCTTGTGACATCTTGTAGATGCAAAGGCTGGGTGTAATTGGTATCTTTGCGATATTAATGTATTTCCCTAAAAAACGTGTGTACAAATATATTAAGGTGTCCACTTTCTTTCTTCTATCTGTATCCAAGAGAAGAGTGAAGTGCATTGTAGGTCTTTGGACTATTTCGATGGTCTCACATAAGTTCTTAAACTATGAAAAGTGTCATCTAGGTCCTCAAAAATCCTTGAAGTGTAATAAGTGTATATATGTGACACCTCCGAAATAGTTTAAGGACTAATGTGATACCTTTGAAACAGTTTGAGGACCAGGATAACACACATATTGCACTTTAAGGACCTGGATAACGATTTTCATAGTTCGAGAATCTACGTGACACCCCTGAAATAGTTCAAGAACCTATGATGCACTTCACTCCAAGAGAATAATGCTCAGTAAATTTCAAAGATGTGGCATCAATGGGAGAGAATCTGAGCAAATATCTTCTTGATGTCAGGTGGTCGGCGACGTTGACTCAGGACGAGGGCTTGCGGAAGAGGAGCCCCTTCTGGATGTAGTTGTAGGAGAGTGTGGCGGCTCATTTGGATGCACCGGCGACTTTGCGATCATGAGACCATCATGCTGGATTGGGATAACTAATAGTAAAAGGCGATTGCTACAAATCAACCGACCGATTTTCTAGGAATCGGGTCCTGGGCCGTCGGATCCATTGCTCACGAACTGGTCGATTGGTCAATGCAGCAAAGCTGAACCACAGCACCCGCACCCTCCATTGGCAGATTGACAGTAGCACTGCATTTCCGGTGCCCACCGGCATGTTGCACTGCAGCTCCGCCGGCCGGCACGCAGCGCCACGTCCGCTGCACTACAGCTCTGTCGACGGCGGGTAGCACCATGCCCGCTGCACTGGAGCTCCGCCGTCGGTGAGATTTTCTGGTCCCTGCAGTACATGCGCTACATCGCAACTCTGTCGCGCCACGATGAGACGATAGCAGCACGCCGCACTACAGCTCGTCGTCGGTGAGGTCACTGGTGGCAGCACCATCCACGCTGCACTGCAGCTCCGTCGTCGGTGAAGTCGCTGGTGGTAGCACCATCCACGCTGCACTGTAGCTCTGCCAATGAGGTCCGCCGTTTGCAACAGTACAGTTGCATCACAGCTCTGTCGCCCACGCAACACCATGGATGTTGCGTTGAAGCTTCTGCCCACCGGTGAGATCAACGGTCGCATCAATGCGTGTGCTGCATTGCAGCTTCGCCGCAGCAGCGCTAACGACACCACCCTCCCACAGCACGGCGACGCCTCCTCGAACTCTAGCAACACCGGAGAGTGCTGCATCGCAGCGTCGATGATCCTTCAGCCGTCTTGTTTGTAGCGCTGCAAAAGTCGATGAGCTGCTGCATAGCGCCCCTCCCCCCCCCTCCCCGACGCCCTTGGCGTGCAGCGCCGACAACAGTCGACGAGCCGTTTTGCAACGCCGGAGCGGTCAACGACGAGATCCATGGGGTGGCAAAGGGAGGGGAGTATCAGCTCCCGTGGGAAGAAATATTAGGCTGGCCATAGTGGGGTTATCATAGCCGGTATCATGCACTCAGGAATAGCAAACATGATGATGTGGCATATAATTAAAGAAGAGAGAGAGGGTTAGAGTAACATAGGTAGATACCGTAATATAATAAATACTATATTACTTTGTGTCATGCATGGCGATAAATAAGGTCCTATGATACTATGCACTATGAATGTGGTATCATAAACTAGTATCATATGCATGATACTAGTATATGATCCTCCCCACTTTGAGTATCCTTAGGCAGAGGGCGGCGATTTCGAGGGAGAGGAAGAAGGCCGGGTTG
>NC_041392.1:2494645-2517744 GCF_002162155.2 Triticum dicoccoides
CACGTGGCAGATGTGGTGTCAGCGGAAGCAGCCGCACTTGTGGAGGGACTCAAGTTAGCCAGTTCTATTGGTGCCAACTCTATCTTGGTACAAATGGACAATTTAATCATTGTGGAAGCAATTCAAAAGAATAATGGCCATTCAATGATCGCTGCTCCTATTCTTGACGTCTGTCGAACTCTTCTTCACAACTTTGGAAAGGCTTTATTAGAGCATTGTAACCGTGAATCTAATATGGTAGCTCATGCGCTAGCTCATAATGGACGTGTGGATCCACCAAACTTGTAGCTGGACGCACCTCCCGACTTTATTTCTGAACTTTTAGCGGACAATGTAAGCGTTGTTTAAATAAATAAAGCTAGCCATGAAGGCCTTTTCCTCGAAAAAAGGAAGGAGGTGGAGCAAATTAAGCCTCAGATCTGAGCAAATTTCATCTCATGAGGATGATGAAGAAAATTTCTTCATCTTTCGCTTGTAGCCATTCAAAACCAAGAAATAAACCATCAAGCATATTACTGTCGTGTTAAGAAATCACAAATCAGATCAAAATGGACAAGTAGCAGAGCAGAGTGGTTACATGAATCATGATTCAAGCCTTCTTCTCCGGCCCCGGCGCGTCCAGGGTGACGGCGGCGCATGTTGGGGAACGTAGCAATTTCAAAAAAATTCCTACGCACATGCAAGATCATGGTGATGCATAGCAACGAGGGGAGAGTGTGATCTACGTACCCTTGTAGATCGACAACGGAAGCGTTTGGTTGATGTAGTCGTACGTCTTCACGGCCCGACCGATCAAGCACCGAAACTACGGCACCTTCGAGTTTTAGCACACGTTCAGCTCGATGACGATCCCCGGACTTCGATCCAACAAAGTGTTGGGGAAGAGTTCCGTCAGCACGACGGCGTGGTGACGATCTTGATGTACTACTGTCGCAGGGCTTCGCCTAAGCACCGCTACAATATTATCGAGGACTATGGTGGCAGGGGGCGCCGCACACGGCTAAGAATAAGATCACGTGGATCAACTTGTGTCTCTCTGGGGTGCCCCTGCCTCCGTATATAAAGGACCAAGAGGGGGAGGCCGGCCGGCCACATATGGCGCGTCAGGAGGAGTCCTACTCCCTCCGGGAGTAGGACTTCTCCCCCAATCCTAGTTGGAATAGGATTCATGAGGTGGAAAAGAGAGAGAGAGAAGGAGGAGGGCGCCGGCCCCCTCTCTCCTTGTCCTATTCGGACTAGGGGGAGGGGCGCGCGGCCCAAGCCCTGGCTGCCTCTCCTCTTCTTCCACTATGGCCCATTAAGGCCCATATAGCTCCTGGGGGGTTCCGGTAACCTCCCGGTACTACGGTAAAATCCCGATTTCACCCGGAACACTTCCGATATCCAAACATAGGCTTCCAATATATCAATCTTTATGTCTCGACCATTTCGAGACTCCTCGTCATGTCCGTGATCACATCCGGGACAACAAACAAACTTCGGTACATCAAAGTGCATAAACTTATAATATAACTGTCATCGTAACCTTAAGCGTGCGGACCCTACGGGTTCGAGAACAATGTAGACATGACCGAGACATGTCTCCGGTCAATAACCAATAGCGGAACCTGGATGCTCATATTGGCTCCTACATATTCTACGAAGATCTTTATCGGTCAGACCGCATAACGACATACGTTGTTCCCTTTGTCATCGGTATGTTACTTGCCCGAGATTCGATCGTCGGTATTCCAAATACCTAGTTCAATCTCGGTACCGGCAAGTCTCTTTACTTGTTCTGTAATACATCATCCCGCAACTAACTCATTAGTTGCAATGCTTGCAAGGCTTAAGTGATGTGCATTACCGAGAGGGCCCAGAGATACCTCTCCGACAATCGGAGTGACAAATCCTAATCTCGAAATATGCCAACCCAACATGTACCTTTGGAGACACCTGTAGAGCTCCTTTATAATCACCCAGTTACGTTGTGACGTTTGGTAGCACACAAAGTGTTCCTCCGATAAACGGGAGTTGCATAATCTCATAGTCATAGGAACATGTATAAGTCATGAAGAAAGCAATAGCAACATACTAAACGATCGGGTGCTAAGCTAATGGAATGGGTCATGTCAATCAGATCATTCACCTAATGATGTGATCCCGTTAATCAAATAACAACTCTTTGTCCATGGTTAGGAAACATAACCATCTTTGATTAACGAGCTAGTCAAGTAGAGGCATACTAGTGACACTCTGTTTATCTATGTATTCACATATGTATTATGTTTCCGGTTAATACAATTCTAGCATGAATAATAAACATTTATCATGATATAAGGAAATAAATAATAACTTTATTATTGCCTCTAGGACATATTTCCTTCAGTCTCCCACTTGCACTAGAGTCAATAATCTAGTTCACATCGCCATGTGATTCAACACTAAGAGTTCACATCACCATGTGATTAACACCCATAATTCACATCGTCATGTGACCTATATCCAAAGGGTTTACTAGAGTCTATAATCTAGTTCACATTATTTATGTGATTAACACCCAAAGAGTACTAAGGTGTGATCATGTTTTGCTTGTGAGATAATTTTAATCAACGGGTCTGTCACATACAGATCCATAAGTATTTTGCGAATTCTATGTCTACAATGCTCTGCACGGAGCTACTCTAGCTAATTGTTCCCACTTTCAATATGTATCTAGATTGAGACTTAGAGTCATCCAGATCTGTGTCAAAACATGTATCGACGTAACTTTTTACAACGAACCTTTTGTCACCTCCATAATCGAGAAATATTTCCTTATTCCACTAAGGATAATTTTGACCAATGTACAGTGATCTACTCTTAGATCATTATTGTACTCCCTTGCTCAACACAGTGTAGGGTATACAATAGATCTGGCACACATCATAGCATACTTTACAGAACCTATGGCTGAGGCATAGGGAATGACTTTCATTCTCTTTCTATCTTCTGCCGTGGTCGGGCTTTGAGTCTTTACTCAATTTCATACCTTGTAACACAGCCAAGAACTCTTTCTTTGACTGTTCCATTTTTGAACTACTTCAAAATATTGTCAAGGTATGTACTCATTGAAAAAACTTATCAAGCGTCTTGATCTATCTCTATAGATTTTGATGCTTAATATGTAAGCAGCTTCACCGAGGTCTTTCTTTGAAAAACTTCTTTAAAAACACTCCTTTATGCTTTGTAGATTAATTCTACATTATTTCCGATCAACAATATGTCATACATATATACTTATCAGAAGTTGTAGTGCTCCCACTCACTTTCTTGTAAATACAGGCTTCATCCCAAGTCTGTATAAAACTATATTCTTTGATCAACTTATCAAAGCGTATATTCCAACTCCGAGATGCTTGCACCAGTCCATAGATGGATCGCTGGAGCTTGCATATTTTGTTAGCACCTTTAGGATTGACAAAACCTTCTGGTTGTATCATATACAACTCTTCTTTAATAAATCTATTAAGGAATGCAGTTTTGTTTATCCATTTGCCAGATTTCATAAAATGCGGCAATTGCTAACATGATTCGGACAGACTTAAGCATAGATACGAGTGAGAAACTCTCATCGTAGTCAACACCTTGAACTTGTCAAAAACCTTTTGCGACAATTCTAGCTTTGTAGATAGTAACACTACTATCAGCGTCCGTCTTCCTTTTGAAAATCCATTTATTTTCTATGGCTTGCCGATCATCTGGCAAGTCAACCAAAGTCCATACTTTGTTCTTATACATGGATCTCATCTCAGATTTCATGGCCTCAAGCCATTTTGCGGAATCTGGGCTCACCATCGCTTCTTAATAGTTCGCAAGTTCGTCATGGTCTAGTAACATGACTTCCAGAATAGGATTACCGTACCACTCTGGTGCGGATCTCACTCTGGTTTACCTATGAGATTCGGTAGTAACTTGATCTGAAGTTTCATGATCATCATCACTAGCTTCCTCACTAACTGGTGTAGGTGTCGCAGAAACAGTTTTCTGTGATGTACTACTTTCCAATAAGGGAGCAGGTACAGTTACCTCGTCAAGTTCTACTTTCCTCCCACTCACTTCTTTCGAGAGAAACTCCTTCTCCAGAAAGTTCCTGAATTTAGCAACAAAAAGTCTTGCCTTCGGATCTGTGATAGAAGGTGCATCCAAAAGTCTCCTTTGGGTATCCTATGAAGACATATTTCTCCGATTTGGGTTTGAGCTTATTAGGATGAAACTTTTTCATATAAGTATCACAACCCCAAACTTTAAGAAATGACAGCTTAGGTTTCTTGCCAAACCATAGTTCACACGGTGTCGTCTCAACGGATTTAGATGGTGCCCTTTTAAACGTGAATGCAGCTATCTTTAATGCATAACCCCAAAACGATAGTGGTAGATCGGTAAGAGACATCATAGATCGCACCATATCTAATAAAGTACGGTTATGATGTTCGGACACACCGTATGCTGTGGTGTTCCAGGTGGCGTGAGTAGTGAAACTATTTCACATTGTTTTAACTGAAGACCAAACTCGTAACTCAAATATTTGTCTCCGCGATCAGATCGTAGAAACTTTATTTTCTTGTCACGATGATTTTCCACTTCACTCTGAAATTCTTTTCAAATGTTTCAGACTTATGTTTCATCAAGTAGATATACTCATATCTACTCAAATCATCTGTGAAGTTCAGAAAATAACGATACTTGCCGTGAGCCTTAACACTCATCGGACCGCATACATCAGTATGTATTATTTCCAATAAGTCAGTTGCTCGCTCCGGAGAACGGAGTCTTAGTCATCTTGCCCATGAGGCATGGTTCGCAAGCATCAAGTGATTCATAATCAAGTGATTCCAAAATCACATCAGCATGGAGTTTCTTCATGCGCTTTACACTAATATGACCTAAATGGCAGTGCTACAAATAAGTTGCACTATCATTATTAACTTTGCATCTTTTGGTTTCAATATTATGATTATGTGTATCACTACGATCGAGATCCAACGAATTATTTTCATTGGGTGTGTAACCATATAAGGTTTTATTCATGTAAACAGAACAACAATTTATTCTCTTACTTAAATGAATAACCGTATTACAATAAACATGACCAAATCATATTCATGCTTAACGCAAATACCAAATAACACTTATTCAGGTTCAACACTAATCCCGATAGTATAGGGAGTGTGCGATGATGATCATATCAATCTTGGAACTACTTCCAACACACATCATCACTTCACCCTTAACTAGTCTATGTTTATTCTGCAACTCCCGTTTCGAGTTACTAATCTTAGCAACTGAACTAGTATCAAATACTGAGGGGTTGCTATAAACACTAGTAAAGTACACATCAATAACATGTATATCAAATATACTTATATTCACTTTGCCATCCTTCTTATCTGCCAATCACTTGGGGTAGTTCCGCTTCCAGTGACCAGTCCCTTTGCAGTAGAAACACTTAGTCTCAGGCTTAGGACCAGACTTGGGCTTCTTCACTTGAGTAGCAACTTGCTTGTTGTTTTTCTTGAAGTTCCCCTTCTTCCCTCTGCCCTTTTCTTGAAACCAGTGGTCTTGTCTACCATCAACACTTGATGTTTTTCTCGATTTCTACCTTCGTCAATTTTCGCATTACGAAGATCTTGGGAATCGTTTCCGTTATCCCTTGCATATCATAGTTCATCATGAAGTTCTACTAACTTGGTGATGGTGACTAGAGAATTCTGTCAATCACTACCTTATCTGGAAGATTAACTCCCACTTGATTCAAGCGATTGTAGTACTCAGACAATCTGGGCACATGCTCACCAGTTGAGCGATTCTCCTCCATCTTTTAGCTATAGAACTTGTTGGAGACTTTATATCTCTCAACTCGGGTATTTGCTTGAAATATTAACTTCAACTCCTGGAACATCTCATATGCTCCATGATGTTCAAAACGTCTTTGAAGTCCCAATTCTAAGCCATTAAGCATGGTGCACTAAACTATCAAGTAGTCATCATATTGAGCTAGCCAAACGTTCATAACGTCTGCATCTGCTCCTACAATAGGGCAGTCACCTAGCGGTGCATCAATGACATAATTCTTCTGTGCAGCAATGAGGATAAACCTCAGATCACGGATCCAATCTGCATCATTGCTACTAACATCTTTCAACACAATTTTCTCTAGGAACATATCAAAATAAACACAGGGAAGCAACGACGCGAGCTATTGATCTACAACATAATTTGCAAAATACTACCACGACTAAGTTCATGATAAATTTAAGTTCAATTAATCATATTACTTAAGAACTCCCACTTAGATAGACATCCCTCTAATCCTCTAAGTGATTACGTGATCCAAATCAACTAAACTATGTCCGATCATCACGTGAGATGGAGTAGTTTCATTGGTGAACATCACTATGTTGATCATATCTACTATATGATTCACGCTCGACCTTTCGGTCTCCGTGTTCCGAGGCCATATCTGTATATGCTTGGCTCGTCAAGTATAACCTGAGTATTCCGCGTGTGCAACTGTTTTGCACCCGTTGTATTTGAACGTAGAGCCTATCACACCCGATCATCACGTGGTGTCTCAGCACGAAAAACTTTCGCAACGGTGCATACTCAGGGAGAATACTTCTTGATAATTTAGTGAGAGATCATCTTATAATGCTACCGTCAATCAAAGCAAGATAAGATGCATAAAAGATAAACATCACATGCAATCAATATAAGTGATATGATATGGCCATCATCATCTTGTGCTTGTGATCTCCATCTCCGAAGCACCGTCGTGATCACCATCGTCACCGGCGCGACACCTTGATCTCCATCGTAGCAACGTTGTCGTCTCGCCAAGCTTGTGCTTCCACGACTATCGCTACCGTTTAGTGATAAAGTAAAGCATTACAGCGCGATTGCATTGCATACAATAAAGTGACAACCATATGGCTCCTACCAGTTGCCGATAACTTGGTTACAAAACATGATCATCTCATACAATAAAATTTAGCATCATGTCTTGACCATATCACATCACAACATGCCCTGCAAAAACAAGTTAGACGTCCTCTACTTTGTTGTTGCAAGTTTTACGTGGCTGCTACGGGCTTAAGCAAGAACCAATCTTACCTACGCATCAAAACCACAACGATAGTTTGTCAAGTTGGTGTTGTTTTAACCTTCGCAAGGACCGGGCGTAGCCACACTTGGTTCAACTAAAGTTGGAGAAACTGTCACCCGCAAGCCACCTATGTGCAAAGCACGTCGGGAGAGCCGGTCTCGCGTAAGCGTACGCGTAATGTCGGTCCGGGCCGCTTCGTCCAACAATACCGCCAAACCAAAGTATGACATGCTGGTAAGCAGTATGACTTATATCGCCCACAACTCACTTGTGTTCTACTCGTGCATATAACAACAACATATAAAACCTAGGCTCGGTTGCCACTGTTGGGGAACGTAGCAATTTCAAAAAATTTCCTACGCACACGCAAGATCATGGTGATGCATAGCAACGAGGGGAGAGTGTGATCTACGTACCCTTGTAGATCGACAACGGAAGCGTTTGGTTGATGTAGTCGTACGTCTTCATGGCCCGACCGATCAAGCGCCGAAACTACGGCACCTCCGAGTTTTAGCACACGTTCAGCTCGATGACGATCCCCGGACATCGATCCAGCAAAGTGTCGGGGAAGAGTTCCGTCAGCACGACGGCGTGGTGACGATCTTGATGTACTACTGTCGCAGGGCTTCGCCTAAGCACCGCTACAATATTATCGAGGACTATGGTGGCAGGGGGCGCCGCACACGGCTAAGAATAAGATCACGTGGATCAACTTGTGTCTCTCTGGGGTGCCCCTGCCTCCGTATATAAAGGACCAAGAGGGGGAGGCCGGCCGGCCACATATGGCGCGCCAGGAGGAGTCCTACTCCCTCCGGGAGTAGGACTTCTCCCCCAATCCTAGTTGGAATAGGATTCATGAGGTGGAAAAGAGAGAGAGAGAAGGAGCAGGGCGCCGGCCCCTCTCTCCTTGTCCTATTCGGACTAGGGGGGAGGGGCGCGCGGCCCAAGCCCTGGCTGCCTCTCCTCTTCTTCCACTATGGCCCATTAAGGCCCATATAGCTCCTGTGGGGTTCCGGTAACCTCCCGGTACTACGGTAAAATCCCGATTTCACCCGGAACACTTCCGATATCCAAACATAGGCTTCCAATATATCAATCTTTATGTCTCGACCATTTCGAGACTCCTCGTCATGTCCGTGATCACATCCGGGACTCCAAACAAACTTCGGTACATCAAAATGCATAAACTTATAATATAACTGTCATCGTAACCTTAAGCGTGCGGACCCTACCGGTTCGAGAACAATGTAGACATGACCAAGACATGTCTCCGGTCAATAACCAATAGCGGAACCTGGATGCTCATATTGGCTCCTACATATTCTACGAAGATCTTTATCGGTCAGACCGCATAACGACATACGTTGTTCCCTTTGTCATCGGTATGTTACTTGCCCGAGATTCGATCGTCGGTATTCCAAATACCTAGTTCAATCTCGTTACCGGCAAGTCTCTTTACTCGTTCTGTAATACATCATCCCGCAACTAACTCATTAGTTGCAATGCTTGCAAGGCTTAAGTGATGTGCATTACCGAGAGGGCCCAGAGATACCTCTCCGACAATCGGAGTGACAAATCCTAATCTCGAAATACGCCAACCCAACATGTACCTTTGGAGACACCTGTAGAGCTCCTTTATAATCACCCAGTTACGTTGTGACGTTTGGTAGCACACAAAGTGTTCCTCCGGCAAACGGGAGTTGCATAATCTCATAGTCATAGGAACATGTATAAGTCATGAAGAAAGCAATAGCAACATACTAAACGATCGGGTGCTAAGCTAATGGAATGGGTCATGTCAATCAGATCATTCACCTAATGATGTGATCCCGTTAATCAAATAACAACTCTTTGTCCATGGTTAGGAAACATAACCATCTTTGATTAACGAGCTAGTCAAGTAGAGGCATACTAGTGACACTCTGTTTGTCTATGTATTCACACATGTATTATGTTTCCGGTTAATACAATTCTAGCATGAATAATAAAAATTTATCATGATATAAGGAAATAAATAATAACTTTATTATTGCCTCTAGGGCATATTTCCTTCAGCGCAGAGCTCCTCGTCCTCCTCGAGCGTCGCTATGTTCTCCGGGGTCAGCGTGAGCTCTGCGATGATGTGGCCGCCGCCCTCCTGGCCTGGGTATAGCGACGTCCTGCTATCGAACTTGTTGTCCCTGCCGCGACGGGGCGTCCCCCACCCAAAGTCGCAGCCGTACATGTCGAACCGCTACGAGCTTCTCATCATGGTCCCTGTCGGGTCGAAGAAGTGCAGCGTGCAGACCATGAGCTCAAATCCCAAAGAAAACCGAAGCTGATGATCAGCTGCGGATCGAGTCAGTTGGGAATAAAGACGAGCACCTCGCGAGCAAACAGGCAGGCTGGCCCGGTGGAGATTCCAGCGGACCGCAGCGGCGCACCAAGCGACTGCTGCTCGCCGTCGATGGTCGAGAAGCCAGAGAGGGGGTGGAGGGGCTCACGTCGCCGTCGTGTCCATCGCCGTCCGTCGTTAGCGCCTTGCCCGGTGGCTAGCATTTTTTTAGGGAGTGGGTAGCAGAATGGGCGCTAACAGCCCTGCTCGCGTTGGCCGGCCCACCAGGCCAGATGCTCGCTCACTCAGGTCCTAGCTCCTTTGGTTGACTCTACTTAAAAAATAAATAAATAACTTAAAAATATAACCGTTCAAAGAAAAAACTTAAAAATATAAAAAATAAAGTTAATCAGTGACCAGTTGTCTTTTCTAACAAAAAGTTCAAGAAATTGACAAAAAAGTTTGCAATTTTTTAAAATATTTCATGGTTTTCAAAAATTGTACTTTTTGAAAAAAAAGTCTCATTTTAAAAAAAAATTGTGGATTTGCAAAGGTTCACACATTTGAAGATTACTTGCAACTTTCAAAACAAAGTTCATGTATTTCGAAACACAAAATCACGGATTTGAAAAAATCATGCGTTTAATTTTTTATATATATTCCAAAAAAAGTTTGAGAATTTGAAAAACTGAGCACAATTTTTTAAAAAGCTTGTGAACTAAAAAATAAGACAAAACCAGAATAAAACAGAAAAGGAAAAAACATTAAAAAATGAAACCCCAAAAAATAGTCCAAAAAATGTATAGAAAACTGGTCAAAAAAGAAACGAAGGGGACGAAGGTTCCCAAGACTAGTATGAGCCTACCCATTTATCACATAGCGACCCAAGAGACACACACAGACCTTCCCAATGTGGTGCATACGCATAAGCCTAAAACCATCGCTTAAGGCGTTGAATGGGGCTTGCCACCATCAGGGATCAATTCCTTGGTGGGGGTGACTGGAGGATGGGCTAAAGGTAGCTTATATGATATCATGATGGGCGGTCTTCTTACAGATTGGGCTAGTATTATGGGACGGATGAAGTGGTCACGATTGTTCTCAGAATCGTGGAGGGAAAATAAAGCACTGCATGTACTAACCGTACTTATCTTGTAGTGGACTTATGCATGAAAGAAGTGGAGAGAAGTAGGGTGGGCTGTCAGGCTAAACAGAAACAAATCCACAGTGTTTTGCAGCAGAGTAACTGCATATTTGTTTGAGGTATTTTGTTCATGTCATTGTATACGAAACATTTATATTATATTTTGTATCCTATCTATCACGATGTTGTACAAGAATAACTTTTGCACTTATGTGTTGTTACTGATGAACTATTGTGATATCCTACTTTCAACCACTTTACTTATTTATTTGTTGACGATGGGTTCCTCAATATTTTTCACTAAATTGTAATGGATAAATATATTATGGTGGGATACCCACGGATAGTCGCATCTACATCCTGATTATTCGCCTGAGTCGCTGCTTGTATGTTTGATTTTTCTAACTTAGTCCTTCAATTTCATAAAACCATGACATTTTCTACATCAATATGATCAAAAAAGTACAACAGGCCATCTCATGGGGAGGGATCAGATCTCCGTGTCTCATGGGGAGGGATCAGATCTTCGTTCGCGGCATCAAATGGACGACCGAGCGGTTGATCTTCTAGGATTATTATCCGATCAACGCGTATCACGCCTCATAAATTTGAGGGCCCTAGTTGATGGGATTTTGAATAATGGATTTAGCTGATTAGGTATACGGCCATATGGGCTTGGTGCCTAAAAGAAGTGGAGAGAAGTAGGGTGGGCTTTTGAGCTAAACATTAACAAATGCATACAACAAATCAATTCATCGTGTTCTGCAGCACAGTTGATATATATTTGTTCGATGTATTGTGTCCATGCCATTGTATATACGAGACATTTATATTACATTTTGTATTTTATCTATCACGATGTTGTAGAAGAACGACTTTTGCACTAATGTGTTGTTGATGATATACTATTGTGCTATCACTTCCAATCACTTTCCTCATTTACTTCCTGATGATGGGTTCCTCAATGTTTCTCACTAAATTGGAATAGATGAAGTGGATTGAGGTGGGATTCACATGGAGAGTCCAATCTTAAGGCTTACTATTCGCCTAGAATCGCTCCTTGTATGTTTGATTTTTCTAACTTAGGCCTTCAATTTCACAAAATCATGACATTTTCTACATGAATATGACCCTCAAAACGTACAATGGGCCATTAATTATATGTATGAAACTCAACATAATAATAAAAAATTAAGACACATATAAAAACAACATATGTTGTTATACTTTCGTAGTAACTGAAACTATGCCTAAAACGTCATATTTTGTGAACTACTCCCTCCATCCCATAATATAAGATCTTTTACAACACTGTGTTAAAAAAGCTCTTATATTATGGGACGGAGAGAGTAGATGCCACATATTGTAATTAAACAAAGTAGAATTCGTGTTCCCATTTACCATATGACTTGGTTTTCTGTGCAACTTTTTTGTATATTCCGAGCTATATGTAGCAAACTAAGTGTTGCTTATATATATTGTGTATGTCCATGAGTCCATTTAAGCACGATTAAATATCTCAAAGGGGGTGTGGAAAATCAAGTGTGTAAAGCATTTTGTTCCTAGACCATACAAGCCATAGTCTAGGTGCAATTCAATAGAGCATTCTAGAGCAAACGAGTGTATGTTGCCAATGGTGCATGGTTTAGTGGATCCTATTTTCACTAGTTTTCTTCGTTTCTTTCCTCGGTTTTCAATGGTTTTCTGTTCTTTTTTTCTATGATTTCTTTTCAGTTCCTTTGTTTCTTTTCTCCGTTTTAATTGGTTTTTTTTCTTTTCTTTGTTTTCTTCGGTTGTCTATTTCCTTTTTGCATTTTTTCCCCATTTTTCTTTGTTTCTTTCTCAATTTTCACTGTTTTCATTCGTTTTTGTTAGTTTTCTTCTATATTTCTTTTCCTTTTTAGGGTTTATTTGTTTCTTTTTTGGGTTTGATTTTTTTATTTCTTCTTTTCTTCGGTTTTCTATTTCTCTTTCGCATTTTTTCATTTTTCTTCGTTTCTTTCTCGATTTTCACTGTTTCACTCTTTCTTTTGTTAGTTTTGTTTTGTTTTTCTTTGCCCTTTTTATGGTTTATTTGTTTCTTTTTCAGGTTTGATTGGTTTTCTTCACTTCTTTTTGTTTCTTTTGTCATTTTCAATTGTTACTTTTATTCAACACATGTCGACTTTTTGTCGCTGGGGATGGACTTAGCGGCGGGTGGAAAAACTTTGCGGAAAAGCATAGCCATAAGGTCAGTGACGCCCTTATCTTTTGACTCGTGAGCTCAGTAAAATTCAAGGCAAGTTATTTCATCAATTTCCATATGGCATTCCTTTGTGATTATTTTTTGTCAAATGCACGGCAGAAGCAGTGCCCAATTGCCTATTGTTTCCAGGTATATACAATAAGACATAGTGAGTTGACTGACAACTAATGATGATGTCAGCTCTAAGGAAGATGATGATGTCAAGCGTAATGAGGAGGATGCAGAGTGTAATGATGATGATGATGGATCATCGTCGATGGAGAAAATAAGACTACTGTCATGGATGAGAGCCCTTGCGTCGAAGATGGCTACTGTCATGGATGCTCTCAAGGCGGCGAATGAAGAGGTGGGGGAGCTGGAGTCGAGCGTGAAGAAGTCTGTGCAGGCTGTGTGGCGGATGGAAACGGCACCATGGTGACAAAAACATCACCAACTTGTGCAAATCTTGAGTAACTATCTAGGACGGTGTTTTCATGTGCACATCAGCTTCAACTTGTGCAACAGGAAAGGTGTTTTGTTACGTATATGTGTGCCAAACAGCTACTGAACATCCAATTTCTCAAATCTCAATGTCATTTCTAGCGGTTCTGAACTTTTTATTTGAGTGGTTGAACTTTATATATTCAACTACATGTCTTGTGTCCTCCATTTGAATCTTCAATTTCTCCTCTCCGAAAGCAGCTTTCTTAAATCCCACTGAGACCTTCATCTTCTATAATATCGTCTGTGAGTAGGAGCTAACTGCTAAATCAGAATGCTTTAGTTGTAAACTTTCCTCCCGTTTCAACTTGGACCAGCTTGCTCATCTAGAGATCTTTCAAAAACATTCCTCGTCACATTCTGGACTATATCCGCGTGTCCAAATACAGGGCCTTGGCGGTGATGGAGTCAGCCAGGTGTTTGATAACTCTCAGAAGCAGCACTAGTAAGTGGGGGTGGCAATATTGTAGGATTTCATTTTTGGTGTTGCTCTTTGGGTGGCGATTCATGACTTTCAGGGTGAAAGCCTAAGGTTCATTGGTTGTGCCATGCAACTGCTTTGCTGAAGGAATTGTTTTGAGAGCTCGGACTTCCTTCAGGGTGAAAATCTAAGATCTTGGATCGGGCAAACATGGCGCTTGTGCACTGTTCACTTCTTGAAGGCATTGCGTTTGGAGACCTCTTGTGTTTTCTGGGTGTTGTATTTGGTGGTGGTTGGTGTGCTACTACCGAGAGGAGTTGGTCGATGTGGCGTGACCTTTGTTTTTTCCTTTTTCTCTTTTGTCCTTTGGATGTGTGCATCCTCGATGTTTTGTGACATCTTGTAGATGCAGAGGCTGGGTGTAATTGGTATGTTTGCGATATTAATGTATTTCCCTAAAAAACGTGTGTACAAATATATTAAGGTGTCCACTTTCTTTCTTCTATCTGTATCCAAGAGAAGAGTGAAGTGCATTGTAGGTCCTTGGACTATTTCGATGGCCTCACATAAGTTCTTAAACTATGAAAAGTGTCATCTAGGTCCTCAAAAATCCTTGAAGTGTAATAAGTGTATATATGTGACACCTCCGAAATAGTTTAAGGACTAATGTGACACCTTTGAAACAGTTTGAGGACCAGGATAACACACATATTGCACTTTAAGGACCTGGATAACGATTTTCATAGTTCAAGGATCTACGTGACACCTCTGAAATAGTTCAAGAACCTATGATGCACTTCACTCCAAGAGAATAATGCTCAGTAAATTTCAAAGATGTGGCATCAATGGGAGAGAATCTGAGCAAATATCTTCTTGGTGTCAGGTGGTCGGCGACGTTGACTCAGGACGAGGGCTTGCGGAAGAGGAGCCCCTTCTGGATGTAGTTGTAGGAGAGTGTGGCGGCTCATTTGGATGCACCGGCGGCTTTGCGATCATGAGACCATCAAGTTTCATGCACTAGCCAACGCAACCAAAAGTCCGAACTGATGGAAAGGGCTAGCGCAATCCACATATACTGTAACACCCCATCTCACGTGTGACAGGGAAGACAAGTCAACACATGCAACCGGAAGAGAGCGACGGCGCGCGAAACTCACGTATGACTCAAGAGGCCTCTACGTGGACACAAAGGGGGGCTACCAGCAATTTTGCGAAAGCCAGGACATGAACTCAAGACCTTGGACTCTGATACCATGTTAAGCTTCATGCACTAGCCAACGCAAGCAAAAGTCCGAATTGATGGAAAGGGCTAGTGCAATCCATATATATTGTAACACCTCAGAACGACGGGCTGAAAGTCACTTGGTTCCACCGAGCCACTCTTCAGAGAGCGGCTTGGATGTTGATGGGGAGGACGAATCCTTCTTCTTGACGGCAGTAAGGATCGGGCGCCACTGGCTTCTTGACTGGCGACATTGTCTGCCCGGCTAGCGACACGATGGGGATGCCAACTCCTTCTTCACACCGCACCTAGTTTGGATGCTCCGATTGCGCGGAGGGGGCGGCGGCACCTCTTTTAAGCGGTGTTCGATTTGCACGTCACACAGTTGCGTGGAGTGGATGGTGGTGTAGGACCCTGGTCAATCAATGATGACCGTAGCACCTCCTCCATCTAAGTGGTGAATTTGTCGTCCGCCGCCGCCGCCACGATGAGCAAGGTTGGTTTCCGCTCCTCATCGCCCAAGGAGATCAACCCCACCTTCACAGTGGATGGGCCCGTGGATGACGATATGCCCAACGATCGTGGGTGATGACTCTAAATAGATCTAGAGCTCGCCCCACCCCGGATCATGTGTCTTGGTAGCCACCACGCCTGGTTCTTATTGGTTTTCGTCTCCTTGCCCATGGCGGCGGCCGGCAATATGGTGGTGTGCGGTGGCCGGTGGATGCGTAGGGGAAGAGAAGGAGTGCGTGGATAGGATTTGCATGGAGGAGGCTGGCCGGCTTTAAAATCAAAGTAGACTTTTCGGTTGCCGCACTACCGTGAATGCAGGTAGGGGCCATTCCAGTCACCTGGTGTGAATGCATGTAGGGTTCTAGAGCCGGACGGTTGGAAAAGGATTTTTGGTAGTCCGGGTTGTCGGAGTCTGACATGGCGGACGCCTCCCTAAAGCTCCCTTGATTTAGGGCCGGCTTGTGCGATTTGGAACATACGGACTTGTCCGGCTTGATTTTTTTTACGAGAAAATTTCAATCTATTCATCTTCAATCATGGTAGTACAAAAAACAACAGAGGTAATAAAAATTACAACTATGTCCGTGGACCACCTACCGATGACTACAAGCATTGGATCAAGCCGAAGGTGCGCCACCATCATCGCCCCTCCTTCAATAGTCCGGCTCGATTTGGTGATCTGTGTTGGATGCTTGAAAAGTGTCTGGCAGAGTCTCATGAGAGTATTTGCAGGCGTTTTAGTAATCCACGTTGGAGATGCCCTTGTATGTAGAATCAATCGACTGTATTTTTCGCAAAAAATCAACTGTATTTTTCGCAACAAAAAGAAAAGAGAATCAATCAACGGTACGTCTGATATGATGCTGAGTTGCTGACACAAACGGTAATGCACCAGCCAACAAGTACGGAAGGATCCTCTGATTATTTTTTGGAAAACATACTATATATATCCGCCGCATGCATGGGATGGCAACAAATCCTCTGATTTCCAGCTCGTTTTGAGAGCTTTTGAACGCTTTGGATTTTTGTAAACTAACTAAATTCCCGTCAATCACTCTAGCCGGCCGCACAACGGTCAATTGCTGGCTCCGTTCCGTTAAGTAGTACCGTCTTTCTCTTCCTCCTTCCGTTGTGCAGCACCAACACCAAACACAGGCATAGCCATGGCGATGATAGTCTTCGATGCATGGAATTCCACGCATGAACATGAACATGTATGTATCATTCATCCATGCCTTTATCTCATCTCCTTCCTGTCCTTTATTTACTTATGGTTAATTATTCATCTGGCCGGACGCTTCTCCTCTCATCAATGTTTTGGATCTTTATTATCTGCAAAAAAATGTTTTGGATCTTTATTCTGAATTTAAATTCTTGCCAAGAAATGGTAACAAAAAGAGTTTTTACGTTCGCAGGACAAGGGGCTCGCGCTCGCTATTATCGCTGACCAACAGAATATGGGGGTTGACGAATGCGATGATCCAGAGAGCGAGGTCCACTATGTACCTCTCAGTGTAAGTGTTCGCCTGCTGTACTTCAGATTAGATAGAATCTTGATTTTCCCAGCAAAAAAAAAACTAGATTCATGATTTTGTAACGAATAAGTGCGTGACTTCTTGACTGGTCTAATTAACCTCATCGTGAGGACGTGAGGCCCGATTTTTTGCGACCAAATGATGACAAATTTTTTTTATGATCGTAGGAGGAGGAGCTTGCGCTCACCACTATTGCTGGCCAACAGCCCATGGCGGCTGACAAATGCGGTGATCCAGAGAGCGAGGTCGACTTTGTCCCTCTCAGAGTAAGTGTTTTCTTCAGATTAAATAGTCATGATTTTGTAACATATATGTATGTATAAGCGCATGACTTCTTGATCAATCTAAACCTCATTTTTGACAGGTCGTGAGGCCGGATGATGAGCAGCCAAAGCGTCCCGGCGGGCGGGTTAAAGTGTGTGCACATAAACCTAAAAAGAAGAAAGTAAGTTGATACACTCCCGAAATACATTCTTGTGTTTGCTCTTGTGATATTGGGGAAAATTAGACCAGTAAACAGAGCTTCCAGTCGTATTTCTGAACTCACAATACTTCAGCTTGGATTATCAAATCTTTTACCTTCTTCTTTTCTGCGGGTGGTCATCTTTTACCTTCAGCCGCATACACAAATAGATCTTGAGTTTGATGCTCTACTTTCACTGGTTATCTTGATAGGTGAAGAGAACGCGGCTGGCAGATTCCAAGAGTGACAAGGGTGATAATTTTGCGCCAATGGTAAGAACGGGATATCGAAATTTGGTTCATCGAGGCATTTTTGTATTCAACGCTTGAAAGAAACACATGTCCGTATATCATGTCTGTTTAAGAAGTAGATTGTGTACTT
Source organism: Triticum dicoccoides (assembly GCF_002162155.2). NCBI lineage: Eukaryota > Viridiplantae > Streptophyta > Magnoliopsida > Poales > Poaceae > Triticum > Triticum dicoccoides. The sequence continues at coordinate 2,512,487 of NC_041392.1, forward strand.
GTGTTACAGGGGAAGAGAGGGAGGCCGACACGCGCCAAGTCTGCTAAGAGCAAGACGTGGTGTAACCCGGAGTTTGTTTACGGCGACAACATCAACATTAGTAGCAGTAGTGAGAGCGATAGCGAGGGAAACAAAGATGTTGATTATAATCCTATGGTATGGTCATATATGGACCATTTTAAATTGCTTGATTTAAGCCTTTTGTCATTCAAATCTTGATCACAGTTGTTTGTAAGCAGATTAATTTTTATGAAGAATTTGTGTACTTGTGTTACAGAGGAAGACAGGTAGGCTGGTACGCGCCAAGTCTGTCAAGAATTATATGTGGCGTAAACCGGAGTTTGTTTACAATGACAACCTCGACATTAGCAGTAGTGGGAGTGAGACTGAGGGAAACAAATATGATGATTATGATCCGATGGTAAGGTCATTATATATCAGACTCATTTCGTGAAATGATAAGAAAACAAATGTTCGTAAGTACAGGTTAATATGTATGTCAAACTAAGAACAGGTTTTGATTTGACAGGCATCCCACATTGATGGCCACCCAAAGAAATGTGCGGCTCCTGCGGCCGCACCGGGGCGCCCAGATCCAGCCGCCGGGGGACCTCCCCTGCCTCCCCACCTCCCCTCGCCGCCGCCGGAGGTCGTCGCCGGGCAAAGCCCGGTGGCGACGGCGGCGGCGGGGCGGTTTCTGTGGCGCGGTCGCTGCGGGCGTGGAGGGGGCTCGGCTGCGAGCTTCGGCGGCGGGGTCGCGTCTTGGCGTGCCGGGGGTGCGCGGTCCTGCAGGGGCCGCTCAAGGCGATGCAGGCGAGGTGGCGGACGAGGAGCTGGACGCGACGGTGCTGACTGGTGGTGGTTGCGGTCTGCAGAGCTGGGCGGCGACGGATCTGGGAGTTCCCGATGCCATCCGGTGCTCTGGATCCGCAAGTTCTGTTATATGGCGAGGAGCTCCGGCGAAAGCACTGCCTTGACCAAGGTCAGGCCGACGACGGCGGCGCTACTGGCGTCGTCTACCTTCTTGGAGGCGTCGTTGTGGAGCTTCGTCGACATCATGACGGATTTGGCTCTCCGGATGAAAATCTTTGCCTCGGTCTTCCGAAGCGGGCGGCGGCGGCGTCTACGTCGTGACCTCCTTGGAGGCGTCGTTTGGGAGAGACTGTCGCGAGCGATCTCTTCACCACCAAGGCACCGCGCTTCCCCCTCGCCTCCCTCCCTCCGCCGCCGCCTGAGGGCCTCCGAGGAGGGTTCTCGGCCCCAATGATGGTGGCGGCGGGATCTGGCGCATCCTCTCAGAGGGCCTTAGCTCCACGGGGCGGCGGCCCCGGCCGATGGGCGCGGTGCAGCCGGCGGGCTGTGCCGGCGAGCTCTGGTGGGCAGCCTCCCACGGCCGCGGGCGGTGTGGGGGCTGCGGACGCTGGCGCAGTGGCGGTTCCTCGCAATCCGTCATGGCTCCATGTAGAAGATCCGCCCCTGCTTCGATCTGTCCCGATCCGTGCTGGCGCCGGTCCTTCCCCTATGGTCGGCCTGGCGGATCTGGCGTGCGGGTGAGGTTCCGGGGGAAACCCCTGGCTGGCGCGGCAGCCTCCCCAAAGTCGATGCCTTTGGCGCCGATCCCCTTCCTGAAGGCTTTGGGCTGGATCCTCTCCCTTCCGCCTCCTCCTCGAGCTATGGCGAAAGCTTTTGTTCCCCTGGTCTGGGCGTCGACGGCACCCTGGTGTCGTGCTCCTTCTTGAAGGCGGCGGCTGGGAACAACTCTTGGTGGCGGGGCTGCTGGTGGCGTGGTGGCGGTGCGCTTCGGCCTTCTACTTGGTGCTGCGCCTTGCTTCGCGGGACCAGCGGACGGTTTGTTTGGTGGAGCGGTGCTTCATCCATACATTGATGGCGACGGATCTTGACGGCGTGGCGCAGTGCAGATTCGGAGTTCGATGTGGGAGGATGGACTCGCGCAGGAGGACGACGCTGTCTGGCGTCGTGGTGACGTCGATGGCAGAGAGATCTAGCATGGTAGATGCAACAGTACAGCTCTAAAGTTGGACTCGTGGCAGGTGGCTGCGGCGGCCTCATACCCGGCAGGCGTCCTGGTTGAGAAGTGCGCCGGACTGGTAGGTGCCCTATACCAGGCAGGCGTCCTGGTTGGGACCTCAGGTCTTAGATGTTTAGGTTTGGCTACGATGTCTGTTTGGTATTAGGCCCAGACTATTAGCGCCCCTTCATCATTTGGATAGGCGTAGCGACAGTTGTTGCTTAGACGGTGGCTTTAGTTTTGCTGTTATTTTACCTTGTAAGGTCTTGTGAGAATAGTTAATAAAGTGGCCGTATGCATCGCCCAGATGCAGAGGCCGGGGGTCATCCTCCTTTTCTAAAAAAAAAAGAAATGTGCAAGGTACTTCCATCTCGTTGATTTTTTTATGAGTGGAGTGTCATAAAAATAAAAGACATCGAGTGTGTTTGACTCACAATCGAATATTCGAACAGAAGATCTCGAGGGAGGCCAACACGCGCCAAGTCGGCTAAGAGCAAGATGTGGCGTAAACCAGAGTTTGTTAACAGCGACAACATTAACATTAGTAGCAATGGTGAGAGCGAGAGCGAGAGAAACAAAGATGATGATTATGATCCGACGGTAAGGTCCTACATGGATCATTTAAAATTTCTTGGTTTAAGACATTTTCTTCATTCAAAGCTTGAAAGAATTACATGTTCATATATAAACAAAACAAATGTTTCCAAGCAGATTAATATGTATGTCAAACTAAGCACATGTTTTGGTTTGACAGGCACCTGACGCTGATGGCCACCGGCAGAAATATGCGAGGTACTTCATCTCTTATTTGTTTTTTTCGTGAGTAGAGTGCTTTAAAATAAAACATCTCGAGTGTGTCTGACTCGCGCACCAATCTTCCAATAAATTACAGCTTCCATGACACACGTGGCTCTGCTTTCGAAAGAGCTTCCGAGGTAATGAAGAAATTGGCAGGAAAAGGAGCAAGCTTCATCAAGCTTATGCAACCCTCACACGTCGATAGGGTTTTCTGGCTTGTAAATTTATTTTTTGGAGGTTCGTTAGCTTCCTTTTTTGGTATCTCTGTATTTGAATTTCTCGTCGTTCCTCCCCCAGGGTATCCCGCGTAAATTTTGCAAAGAGCATCTTCCGGAAAAAGACACTCTGATGACCCTAGAAGATGAACAAGGACGGAGTTACAATGCAAACTACCTTGTCGCTAGGGATGGACTTAGCGGCGGGTGGAAAAACTTTGCGGAAAGGCGTAGCCTTAAGGTCGACGACACCCTCGTCTTTCGACTCGTGAGCTCGGAAAAATTCAAGGTGAGTTGTTTCATCAATTTCCATATGCCATTCCTTTTGTGATATTTCTTTGTCAAATGCATGGCAGCAGCAGTGCCCATTGATTCTTTTAGTGATTTCATTATTGGCAACTGCCTATTGTTTTCAGGTGTATATAGTAAGAGAGAAGGAGGTGGAGCAAATTTCATCTCATAAGGATGATGAAGCAAATTTCTTCGTCTTTCACTTGTGGCCATTCAAAGTCGAGAAATAAACCATGCATATTACTGTCGTGCTAAGAAATAACAAATCAAATCAGAATTGACAAGCAGCAGAGCAGAGTGGTTACATACATGAATCATGATACAAGCCTTGTTCGCCGGTGCCGGCACAGGTAGCAGCGCGTCCGGGGTGATGGCGGCCCAGAACTCCTTGTCCTGCTCGAGCGTCGTTATGTTCTCAGGCGTCGGAGTGAGGCTCCGCGACAATGTTGCTGCCGCCCTCCCGGCCTGGGTATAGCGACGTATTGCCGTCGAACTTGTTGGCCCTGCCGCTGCGCGCCGCCACGGGCGTCCCCCACCCCAAGTCACAGGCCCTGACGTCCTCAGCTATATCGGGATTCTCTTCGGCAAGGCTTCCAGCGCGGCTGGTACGTGTGGGGGTTTGACCGGCAGTTGCAGGCTTGGCCGGATCTACACGATGGTGTTCAAGGCCGGCGAGGTGGCAATCGGTGGTGAGGTGCTCCCGCGTGGCAGCGGCCTCACGGCGGACTACGATGGTGACTGTAAGGTCTTTGCGAGTGATACTCTCCAAGATACGGTGGTTGCTTCGACGATGTTATGCAATCTATCGACAATGGCCTGCCACAGAGGGTATGGTTGCACAGTGGCGGCTATCGGTTTTCTAACCCAACACATGTAGAACACATGCTTGACTTCGATTGTGATGCTTTTTGAGTACCTGGTCTCGAGCTCCGGTCTGAAAACCTAGGTCTGGCTCATGCCGGTTATACCTGGCAATGACGATGTTTTGCTGTCGTTACCTTGTTGAAGGTATTGCTCGGATATGCTTGGATTGTTTCTTCAAGGTGAAAACCTAGACTCTGCTTTTTGGTAGTTGGTTCCAGTGATGATGATGCTCGAGCGTCGTTCCGTTCCTGAAAGCATCGCTGTTGAAGAATCTTGATGTCCAATGTGGTGTTATGAGATAGTTGGTGTGGATATGGTTATTATCGTAGTTTGTCGATCGTGATTCAAAATGCTTCAGGACAGAATTTTTTTCTCTCGCTTAGGCATAACTTTGGCCTTATATGACACTTTGCTATTTGCCGGCGTTTTTTTTTTTGTGTGTGTGTGAGTGTGTTGGTGTTGGTTGTGTCAATACTAGCTACGCAGAGGCCAAGTGTGTGCTCACTATGTTTGTATTATCTATGCTTCATTTTGAGTAATAAAATTCACCCTTTATCTCGCTTAGGTTCTCTCGTTTTCCCTCCGCCTTGGTCGGTGCACAACCTAAGATGACTTATTCACCTAGACAGAGGCAGTACAACATATGTTTCCCCAATATATTTTTTGGAAACGCTTCCCAACTAGACGATCGAACGTGAAACATCCGTCGTGTCGTATGCATGATGTGTGCCCCTGACTGAGACGTCTTGCAACAACCCTTGTTGCAAGACGCGTGGGCGGCACATGAACTAAGTTGCAGCTCGCGTAGGAAAAATGACTGTTGAGGGGATCACAACAAGGCTCGTGTTGCAAAGCGTTGAGTGCAACACGAGGGCTCAACGAGCATATCAGATACATAAAAAGGAAAAAAATATTCGGGGTTTGCAACAAGGATCATGTTGCAAAGTGCTGAGTGCAACATGAGGATTGTCACAAAGGCACATGTTGCAAAGTGCTAAGCGAAATAAGAGAATTGTTTTTTGCAAAGACTCAACGAGTAGATCGAAAGGCCGTCGCATTAG